>NC_056733.1:1981001138-1981281138 GCF_019279795.1 Protopterus annectens | reverse complement strand
ATGTATTTATTTTGACCAGATTAACATGCACCAAACTACTAAAATGAGAAATCTTTCCAAGAAATGTGAGGAGTACCACATCCCTACAGATAGTTGTTATAAACTCATGTGAAATTATTTAGCCCAAATTTAGGTAGCAGAATCATTATCTGTTGCAATGAGAATACAAATAATGGGATCAAAAATATGTTAATAACAATTCCAAACAATGATGAATTAGAATAAAAATGTAATGAATGGTAGACTAGGTCTATGTGACATAATTAACGTGAGCTGTTTCTTTATAGTATTGTGTACAACTCACTCCCAAGAATTTAAATTGTTGTACATTGGGAGTCAAATTGAAGTTCTAGATTGAGAACTACCATATCACTTTTCAAATATTAAATAACTGGTTTTATGACCAATAACATATTTAATTTCTTGAAAAGCATTCTGAATTATTTATATCTCCATTGAATATTTAGGAGAGTTTATTGGAAAAGCATCCACATACTTAACAATATGAATGCCTAAGTCACAACAGATATTTTACATTACTTTTTATGTTAATAATTAATTGGGGATTTCATTGCTAAAACATATAGATCATGCAAGTATTAACACTGATGTTGCTTCTTCATTTATATTGACTGCAGCATAAGTTACTCAACATAAGTCATGGACTGCATCAGTATTCTTAGAGAAAAGTTGCAATAGTGTAACACAAGAAAAATATAATATCCATTTATCAGAAGCTTTGCTTGCATCAAATTTAGGTATATTAAATTGGGAAGTTTCATTTGACTAAGTCTGTTTTCTATTAAGAAAATTAATAATTTTAAATGTTAATTGTCATCTTGCAACCTTCTTTCATGGCAAAATCTATAATTGATTTTGTCTAATAAGGATTAAATGTCCCACTATATGACTTTTAATGACTTACACCATAATATTGAGAAAATGTATGGGAGGTTAATATGTAAAATCAAGACCTGATTTGTCTTCTTTCTTTATCAAGGTTTTCTTGGTCTATGTCATGGTTATTTGAAGTCTTCAAGTAAATATAGTAATGTACATCAAAATTTGCATTGAATATGGAGTTACTTTTTCCACAATCATTTGATAATATTCAGCCACAAAACCATTTTAACCTGTTCTTTTTTAATGATGGTTTAACAGTTGCATATTTGACTTCAGAGAAAGGGGAAACTCAGTAAGATATATTTTTGAGGCATTAATTTTAGCAAGTTATCACTTAATGTAACAACAGTTTCCAAGTGATAATTACACTGAGCATTAAAATGTATTACAACAAGGCAAGATTTCTATTTTATCTGATGTGAGATTACCAGCACCATGTTGTACAGTTGATTATTTTTGTAATACTGTGCTAGTTTATTTTGTCTTTTCCAGTTTATTAGCATATAGATAAGGAGCCTGAACAATCGTAATGTAATTGTTTATACTAAACTGTCGATTCAAAGACTCTCTACTTGTATTTTATTTCCACAAAGCAATATATCTGTTATATTTAGGGCAGCCACGGTGGTGCAGCGGTTAGCATTGTTGCCTCACAGAAAGAGGTTCTCCGATTCGATTCTCGGCTGGGGTGCCTTCTGTGTGGAGTCTGCATGTCCTCCCTGTGGTCGCGTGGGTTTCCTCTGGGTGCTCCGGTTTCCTCCCACATCCCAAAGACATGCAGTAGGTGGATTGGACACTCTAAATTGGCCCTAGGTGTGAGTGTGTGCGTGTGTATGCCTTCTGTGGAAGGTTGGGCGCCGGGCTGGCAACTCGACACCGTAAAACTCCACTGCCAATCATGAGCGGACAGATGATCCGCTGTGGCAACCCCTAACCGGGAAAAGCCAAAAGAAGAAGAAGAAGAAGAATATATCTGTCATATTTCGATTGGAACCATTTTTTCATATTTGCACAGGTTGCAAATCAATGTTATACAGAGTCAAATTTATTTTTATGTATAGAGGAAGTCTGTAAGTAAGAATAGGAATTCACTTTAAATGCCTTCTAGATTTTTGCATTAAAAACAGATAATGAATATCTGATGTCCAAACATTTTGAATCAGCTCTTTCATATGGAGAATGAATATAACAAGGTGCTTAAAATGGGACCCACTTATGAATCTGCCTTTGGTTGCAGTAATAGATTGTGATCAGATTAAGAATATACTAAATAGTAAATATCTATACTTACATTGCATTGTACAAAATCGAGTGTCATCAAAATATTGATTTTTATGGATAATTGGAGTCTCAAATAATAGATTGTCAGTTCATAATTTTTAAATAATAAATCATGTCTGCATAAATAAGATACCATTCTATGACTGTGAGGACTGTGAGATTTGTTCATAATAATACAGAGGATAACTTTCTAGTCCTTATAGAAGTAAGACCTAATATCTATAGTTTAGTAATAGCTAAAATCTGAGTAATCATCAAATGGAGCATAAACTGAGCCACTTATTACTTCATGCTGCCAATTCTTGAGAATCCATAAAATAACTTGACCTACTGGACTTTTATAATCCTGTTTAACTCGACCATGTAAATTATATTTTGCTAATACCAAGAACATTGGTATTTTTTAGAAAGATATTTACACTCCAAGCATTTAGTCCATTTTTATGTATAATATATCTTGGACATCTGAAAATCATTTAAATGTGTTTCTTACTGAGAAATATTTGCCCATGCTTTTTCCTAATACAGTTCAATAATTTCCTCTGTTTCATAGCACCGTGCATACTATCAATGTTACTAGAAAGAATGCTACTTTGTATAGATTTGAATCTAATGCAATAGCTTGGATTAAAAATAAATTAAATTACTTAATATTGGTTAGTAATGTATTATCATGTAACAATAAAAATGTACTTCCAAACAGGATATCCCAGAAGAAATGCATAAAAAAGGAGGAAAAATAAATACAAATATAGTTCACACTAAACTTCTTAGACAAAGATCACATGAAGGCTAGGCACATCAAGAGATGACTTGGCTCCCAAGGCAGTTAAATCAGATGTGGCTTCTTGAACTGAAGCATGTGCCAATGCAGTTCTTTTCCATATTTCTAATACACTGTAGGTACAAAATAAGTTCAAATGTGATGGCATAAAAGTTAACTGTTAATTAAGTTTTAAACATTGTCATGATCCTGGATTTCTTTACCATATGTATATAAATTATTTTACATTATTAATGTAAGCTAGCCAGTGTTAGTTCTACCTAGTTACTATTCCTTACTAAGTGATATTGCTGTTAAAGGCTACATGTATCTTAGATATTTTCTATACTATATTCTAGTGCACTTAATAAGGGTATACAGATTATGGATAAAACACATATGGATTGTACAGCACCACATAATTAGAAAAATTGGAATACTAGTCTGCAAAATCTACCTTTTCTTATAGGAAAGATTTTTATATGCAGAACTTATTTAAAGGGAGGAAAGATATGTTTAAACACATTAGCAACAGGGAAAAGAAAATGTCTAAATGTGGTTGTAAGTTTTGTCATTTTATTAATGAGGGACCTTATGCTGTTGTAGCAGTATATGATAGAACTATACCATGCCCAGAGTACTTTAATTGTAAGAGTGAATGGGGTGGTTTATTTGTCAAGTTGCTCTTCTTGCCAGGTATATTATGCTGATAAAACAGAGATACAAGTGAATATAAGAACATGTGAACATCTCAAGGATATTAAAAACAAAAATACAAATAATGCCTTCTATAAGCACTATTTAGTCTGTGTACAGTGTAACAATTTTTTTTGTTAGTACAAGTAAATAAAATTGAGAGGGGCAACTGGGGAATACTCTGGAATATAAAGAACTAAGATGCCAGTTATTTCTTGATATATTGGTGACACCAGGTATTAATGATGCCATATCTTTAAAGTATATATTGAATATTAGATCAATCAAACTTGAATATTTAAAATTTATATCACATTTAACATTATTTATCATTAAAAGAAATTTTAAATGTTCAATATTATTCAATATTATTCAGTACTGTTTTTCACACTACATTTTCAACTACTTAATTTATTTATATTTGTATGTGCTTATTCACCTCCTATGCTTTTTGTGATCAATGTGGTGTTTTTATCTGGTAATGTTTACTTGCTTAGTGTCCAGTTAAAGACTGTCAATTAATGAGGAATTTACCATTTGGTGATGTATAACAGGAAGTTGTATATAAGAGGAAGTTTTTGCCATGATTTCACTGAGTCTGATGAAGTCTTTGGTTGTTGCAATATTTACTTTAAACATTAGAATATGATACTTTGATATTGCCTTAACTGTAGTCACTGCTGTGATTGCTTTGTTTCAACACCTTTTTTGGAATGCGGGTTTACATTCATGACTACTGACGAAATGTGAGCTGTTAGCTCTGCATAGTAGTGCCAGTTCTTTGGCACATTGTGTAGTCTGACTGTAAACAAGTGAGAGAGGTAATGTACAGTGAGAATTGAAGGGAGCTAGACAGTTAAGGAGAAGGTGGAGATTATGAGAAGCCTGCATTATGAGTGATAAGTGACTTAACTCTGAAACCAACACACCACTTTTAGATGTAGCCCAGATCTTAAAAGTTTGACTAAAAGATGATGTTTCACCACATCAAATACTTCAGTTAAATCAGTGAATAAATGCCTCTAAATTTGCCTGTCTGTATCTCTTTAAATAGTAGAGGTTAGACTAATAGTTGTGGTAATAATGCTATGACCTAGATGGAATCTATCCACATCACAGAAGAAAATGGGCATTTTCTAAAGCTGAGGTAAAATTCTGAGTTCATGAATTATTAGTAAAATATGGCCTCAGCATAAGACCATAGTTTAGTAGCACTCCTGCTGAATCAACTTATAAGGCAGAAATACAATGACAAACTTCCAGAAGTCAGTGAAGTGGCAAACGAGAAAGAGTGGTCTAATATAATGGTAAGTGCTAAAGGGACATACATTTTGGGTGAAGGCAAGAGAAAGTAAAGTTACACACTTATTCTAATGATAGATCTGCATTGACATTTTCATCTTCATCCCCTCTAGGACTAAGACTGCCATGTACTTAGCCAAGTTCGTAACATTTCTTAGGCTACCTTAGACCCTCCATGACCTATAATCGCCAGCACCAAAGGCCCTCTTTCCGGATCTCAGATGTCTGTAAGTCAGGGTAACCAGGAAAAGACCTAAAAGAAATGAACAAGCCTATCCTCAAAAAGAACAGTGTCCATTGGACTCTAAGCAACTAAGCACAAAAGGGAGCTGTAATGGTGTCAGTCTTTTACTGCCTGTCACAGGTCTATTATTTGGGTAGATATGTAACTTCTGTATCTGATGATGGCAGTTTCAATTCCATCACCTCTAGAACAGAGTCCTAAGCCAACAGTTCTGTGAGGCTTATCAAAAAAGGGTATTCCAGATTATGTTATCTCCAAAGGCTGATCTTGAGCTAGAGATGATATCCAATTTAGAGTGTCTTTGAAAGGTACTCAAAATGTCCACTGTGCAAATATCCTTCATTAAAACATTTTTGAAATAGGCTTGCAGTGTAACCATAAAGCAGGCAGAGTGGACATTGCTAATAATATATATCATTAGACTAAAAGTTGAATTTAAGCATAACTTGGATCTGTGAATGGACAATAGAAAATTTACCCCAGGACTGTCCCTCTGTACTACTAATGGACATTAGCAGCTCCTAAATGCTTTGTCCCATGAATGATGCCCTTCAAATTATCTGTGGTATGATCTCTGTTATTCTTACTAATAGTAATATATAATTATATAATATATAATATATAATATATCAACCATGAGATGGGTGAGGCTAATCTAATACCAACAGGTAGGTTAATTTAAGCACCAAAAGGGAAATTGTCTTAACATGGCCCACAAAAATTGGTTAAATTGGGTAGCCTGATATTTACCTATAAACCTAAGAACCTATTGGTAGCCTGTGGTATATTTGTGGCAACAAAATGTAATGCTTTGAGAAAACCAGGTGGACAGTGTAATTTTAGCAACTTTGGAAACCATTTATTTCATAGACAAGAAAGCAAAAGCTGAAGATCCTTCCTAATAGCTTTGTTTCTGTTCAAACAAAATCTTATTGTCTGTGGGCACACAAACAATAAAACAGATATTCACCTTAGCTTAAAGAATTTGAGAGCACTTGAAGTTCAGTAGATAGTTTTAAGCTGGTTTATAGCAACTATGGGCAAGAAAGGACTCTGTTCTTGTGAAATTAGAGATAGGGTGGATGAACGCACAAGTCATGCAGCTCTAAACTTCTTCTTGCCAAACTAGCAGATACCACAAAGAGATGTGTGCATGTAAGAGACGTTAGGTCTTCTAAAAAAGCAAGTTCAAATGGAGATAACATAAGCTCATAAAAGATACAAATACGGTCCCATGGATGAATGTGAGACTTAAATGGGGGGAGGTGCTGCAACAAAAAGGTTCCTCTCAAAAAAGTCTTGCATACCTTCAGATGCTAAAGAATTGCATTTTACTCCATGTTGAGATTGGAAATAGCTGCTAAATGAAAATTAATTGATGAAAAATGCAATCCAGTTAGCAGTACCAGTGCTACAAGACATATCACACTTACCATTGATGTAGAAGACTGTGGATTCTAATTCCACAACAGGCAGATTAATTATTGACATTGCAGTGCAGAATGTCATGCTATGGATGAGATGTTAAACCAAGGCCCCAACTACCTGACTTGGTGGTAGCTCAGGTGAATGTAAAAGATCCCACAGCACCTATCAAAAAGAGTAGGGGAAATTCCTTCATGTCCTGGTCAAATTTCCCCTAGTAGTATAAGTACCACCTTGGGTCTACCCTGAAAAGAAGATACTTGCCTTGTGGGACTAACTCAGTCAACAAAGGATAAATACAAATAAAAATAATTCCCAGATGATAAATCTGGGAAAGAAATTCCAGAACACTGGATGTAGACCTCTTTCTCTGGCCCATGGCAAGAAGAGAGACCATCTATAATGATAATTGTTTTTTGTAGTAGCTGGTCACTGGGTAGAAGTAAAGATCTAGACCACCCTGGATAGGTAGGTTGGATTCATGGCCATCAGTGAAACTGAAGAAACTAAGTATTTAACTTTAGGGAGTGCAGATTTGAATGAGGGTAACTTGATGAATAAAACAGGAGTGTCTTGTAAGGTCTCAAAAGGAAAGCCCCCCCCCCACCAAGAGATGATGCCAGAGCATGGGGAATCAAATCTGATGGGGGTAATGGGGGTTATCAGGTTGACCATGACTTTGCTCATCTTGACCCTCTTGTAGAATTCAGGAAAAAAGTTAAATAGGGAGAAAGTGTAAAAGATATCTGGGGGCATTTCTTGTTTAAATCATCTCTGGAAAATAAAACTGATGGAAAAGTGAGAGGAAAGGATATGTGGAATTTGTGGTTTGATAGGGTTGCAAAAGAGGATACAAAATGCTCCCTGAATAATGGAACAGGGTCCAAGCTCTCACTGGACTTAGGGCTATTCATGTGGCATTAACAGACAATGACTGAGCCTTTCCATGAAAGAATTCACCCATCCCGGCATAACGGTATCAGTTAGAGACAAATTGCAAGCAAGAGCCTATTCCCATACTCTGATGGCCTACTGACACATGGAACAAGATTGGGTTCTACTGGTTTGTATGTATCAGACCACTGCTACATTGTGAAATTGGGGAGCAATCACACCTGTGGGAAGAGAGTCCTGAAATGCCTGCAGGATGAGAAAGACAGCCCTCATCTCTAGTATGTTGCTGGACTGACCAGTTGCCTTGGAAAGTTTGCTGTATTTGATATTTCCCCACCCCAGTGCAGAAGCATCCATAACCACTGTCATCCTTGCAGTCAGATGCAGCTTCAAAATGCTTTCAAGATTTGAAAGAGTTTGACAAGAGTCCAATGGAAATGGCCCCTGCATTTGTTTGAAATGTGTGGGAACATCTAGAGACTTTGATGACAGAGTTCTCTGATCTTTTAGAGTTCATTGTAGGATCGTCATGAAGACTCTGATGTGGGGGGCCATGGTGATTGTTGAAGCCATCAGGAACAGCATTTGAATACAAAGATAAGTTGGGACCAAATTGTTGCTGTTGATCTACTGAGCAGATCATTTGATGGGAAGAATCTTATACAATGGGAGATGCACACAGTAAATGCGAGTGTTAAGGGTGCAGCATATGAACATTATATTCTGAGAGGATATCTTTTGAGACCTTCCAAGGTTGACCATATATCCAAAGACTGAAAAAGACTGATAAGTAAATTCTTGAAGGCAGTCAGACTCTAAGTCAATGGGGCTGGTAGGTGCCAATCATCAAAATATGGAAACTCCCTGGACTCATGGGATCAGGGAGGTGCCATGACTGAAGACATGCACTTGGTGCAAATCCTGAGGGCTGTGATGAGACCAAATAGCAGTGGTCTGGAATGCAAATTGCAAAAGAGAAGGTACTTTCTGGACACCCTTGTCATCATGATGTAGAGGGATAGATCCTGGAGGTTCAAGCAGTACAACTGGTCTCCTTCTGGTAGGTTGGGATGAAGGAACTGCACCATGAGCATTCAAAAAGGCTTTTTGGCAGTATGATAATTTAGGCCACTCAGATCAAGTATGGGCCTGAGGTCATGACTTATTTCAACACTTAAAAAAAAAATTGAGTAAAGTCTGTCCCTTTCTGGTTTAGTGCCAGCTCTTGGGTGGCTCTTTTATAGTAAAAGTTTCTGTGTCTGCAACTTTGTTGGGCTTGGATTTCAGGAAGAGGACATGACTGTGTACTGGGAGAGAACAAAATAGAACTGAATAGGCTCTGGATATGATGTCTGTTATGCATTTGTTATGTATGATTACCTCCCATACTGTCAGATGAAGAGACAGATGAACCCTGACTGGCTTCAGATTGGAGCACTTGTGCAAGCCCTCAAGGAATTGAAAATGTTCCGTTGGAAGAAAAGCTGCATAACTCCTGACTCTTCTTCTGAGAATAACCGTCTCTGGGAGGATTCCCATTATGAAAATTGCCATGATCCCTGCAGCACTTGTAAAAGCCTTGAAAGTTATTCAGTTGTGGTGGAGGGAAGTAGTGGCAACTGCAGCAGTGATCATTCAAACATCTACAATTATGGTAAGTTTACTTTCACTGCTGTACTATGTTCATCATATTGATCTCTGCTGCAGTAGCCTTAGCTATAAGGATAGATTACCTTAGCTTACTACATTTGGGAGGTGGAAGAAGAAAAGTCCTGAAGCCCTGGAGAATGGTCCTAGCAAAAGCCTGATCTGGACCTAGAGAAGGAATCAAGCTTATAGTGCTTTGAATAAGTATGGATGGAAGACCAAACTGCAGTTTCTAGAATACTTTTAGAATCTAACCTTTTCTAAAAATCCATAGATGAAACCAAGGTCCCGATACAGTGAGCCTTGACCCTGTCAGGAATAGTTTTGTTGTGATGAATATAATAAAAGGTAATAGCCTTAGGCAACCATTTGAAAATACTCTATTTTGACAGGTTTCCCTTCTTCTAACCTTCACAAGAAATGAACAATTCATCCTAAGATCTGAAAGATTTAGTTCTGTCAAATAGCACCTGAGCTAAATATAGGTATTTAACTAGGCTTACAGTCCAAGAGACGATCATACCTGTCAACCCACAGACACTGAAAAATACACACATTGACATACATATTTTTCATTTATTAATTTATTATTATTTATTAATTTTTAAATCTAATTTTTAAATCCAATACAGCATTTATACTAAATATTTCCTTTGGAGTCTGGTTTTAATTCATATACATACATTTATGGTTACACACACATATATCTTTTACATTACATATTACATTTTATTTTTTATTTTTTATTCACCCATACATTTCATTATCTATTTATATTAATTCTTTCCCTTTTTTTTGGTTCATATTTTAACTTTTTTACATAACCTATATATTTTTATATAGGTTTTTTTACTTTTTTACTTCAGTGATAGGGACAGAAGTGCAATACTGGTGTTAATGTGCAATTACAGCCAATTTCTTGTAGGGTTTTGACAATTACAATTGATTGGGCTTAATTGTTTTATGTAATTAAATGTTTAATTGGTTTGCTTGTATATTTAAGTGTGTCTTGATATTGGTTCAACCATTCTGATGAAGTCCGAGTTTTGGGACGAAACCTAGGTAAATGGTGAACCATGTATGAAGTTTTGCTGTTGGTAATAAATTCGCTTTGGCTTGGACTTCATTTTCGTTTACTTTTTGTTCGTGGTTCGTTGGTTCTTGGTTATTTGTTGGTCCACATGGAAAACGATAGTCCTTCGGCCGATATTATGGATTTATTACAACGCATTAACGAACAGCTTAAGGAGCATTCGGCTCAAATTAAAAGTCTAGCCGAAAGGCAATCTTCAGCTCCTTTATTATCATCTATGGGAAGTTTAGGCTTACCGCTTACTCCAGCCACCCCTACTTCACTACCATTGACTATTTTGGATGTTAATAATGTTGCCAGTAATTCAAAAAGTAATTTAATCAACGTGCGAACTGTTTCAGCTGATAAATTTCCTTTGGTGTGTAACATTGAGCAGTGGAAAACTAATTGTTTTTGTTTTGAAGCTGATAGTGCTCCAATTGTTAATACCAAGGTTACCAATGATAAAACATTAGCTGAATTGCTTAAAGTGTTTGAAGCCAAATTATTTAAACTGAAGAGAACCCAGCTTGAAAACAGCTACTTAACCAGGAACATTGAACCTGGGATGGTGCCGAAGGGCTTGCGTGTATGGAGGTACCCGAATGGGTGCGAAAGCAATAGTGATATGGTCAATGAGTTGCACGAGTTATTCAACAAAACTGGGTTAAGTATCATGGACATTATGGTCAAATACAACAGGATCAAGATTAAGATCTTTCTGGGTGAATTAGAGACCATCAATGAAAGCATTACCAAAGACCTGTTGTTTGACCGATATTACACTAATTATTCTAATATTGTGAAGGACATAGACCGTAGCTGTGAGGCCATTTACAATAAAAAGCTTCAGAAATTGCAGCAGGACATTAGAGTGTATGAGAGCTGTAGTGTTTATCCGCAATCGGGAAGGGAGTCCCGTAGCTATGGCAATCAGGACAGGTCAACCAATCACAGGTTGGAATTGAGTGGTGTCGCAACCTCGGAAGGGCAAAGAGGGGTCAAAAGCTTTAATTTTGCTGGAGAGAGCCCTTTAGAGGAAGGCGTGAGATGGTCGGAGAGGATCAGGAACCGGGAACCGTCCTACGAAGAGAGCGAGGTTGGTCGGGCGGGAGCACGATCCAAAACGGGTCCATCCGCCATCAATCCTCAGAGAGCGGCCTGGAAAACAAGAAGGTAGTGATTTTTAACACTGGGTCCGGCAGCATTAGGGATGATGTTAACGTACTTGAATCTGGCACTTTGGACAGATTATCTCACAATGAAGAAGTTCACGATGGCACTGGTAATATTTTTCACAGTACTTTTGACTCTGAACAGTGTCCGATGCCTTTGCCATTTTTGGATGGATTTAAGAGCATGAATGTTCAAAATCTTTCTTTCACACATGACTTTAACACTGACATTAAGAATGATACAGGTACATCTGACATTATTGGGTTTAACCAAAGTATGTTGTATGGTGATGTCAGAAATTTTGATGATTTTCAAGATTATAGCATTTTTTTCTAACCCAGTCACTTTGTATGCAGGAAGTTTATGAACAAGGTGATAAACAAAGCACTGAATGTTTTGAATATGGTAGTAACATTGATCAAGTAAGTCGGTATGATATGGATGTGTTAGTTGACCAGACAAGATTTTTGAGCTGTCCCATTGTGCTGGAAAATAGCTTGCATGATTTTAAACTGTATAATTATTCTAGCGTTTCATTTGGTATTGAGTATGTCGACTTATTTTCTAAAGGATTTAATTTTGTTCCATGTAGGAACAGCAATTTAGTCGACACACTAATTGATTTAAAAATGTTTACACGGAAAATTAACTTAAAGGCTTATTTTGGTGCGGATAACAATGTTAGTTATTTGGCGAGTAATAAGGGCATTTCCAAACCAAGTGTTTTTAATCCACCTTTGAATCAGACTGTAGCACTGTTTGAAAGAATGTGTGAATTTGACATTAGAGATCATTTCAAACAGTGGCAAGGTAAACCACAACTTAATATGACCGAGGATGAGTATTCTTTGATGGATAATTTAGGTAGGTTAGGGAACATACGAATCATGAAGCCTGATAAAGGTAATGGAGTGGTGATAGTGAACAACAATGATTACATAAGTCTTATGATGTCTATGCTTATGGAAGATAATTACATTGAAACCAGTATTAATGAAATTAATATTGCTTATAGGAAAGTGGATCTTCTTTTAGAGGATATGTTGTTCCAGGATGAATTGACTGAAGTTGATTATGAATACATGATTAATACATTCCCTGTGGTCAGTGGTATTTTTGGCATACCCAAAATTCATAAAGGACTGGATAACGTACAGTTTAGACCTATTGTTGATGGTAAAAGGAGTAAGGTGTGTTTTATTAGCCAGTTCTTGGACTATCATATGAAATTGGGTATTAGGATATTTCCCCACATTACCAAGAATTCTTGGCATTTTTTGGAGAGGGTGAAAAGTTTGGAAGTCAATGGGAACATTTATTTTTTGACTATTGATGTTTGTAATTTGTTTTCAGTTATGCCACATGATATTGGGTTATCCTGGTTGGAAGAACAGTTGTTGGTCACAGGGGTGTATGAGCAGAACCAGATTAATGTTTTTGTTAAACTCATGGAGGTGGTTTTATGTAATATTTTTTTATTTTTTGAAGGGCATTATTTTAGACAACGTACTGGAGTGGCCATGGGTGACACTTGCGCCCCTATTTACGCTAACTACATTATGGCTTATTGGGAAGAACAGTACTTGTTTAATAGTGAGTTTTTCAAATTTGTTAAGTTATACTCACGTTTTTGTGACAACATTTTTATTATTTGGGATGGTGATTTGGTTACTCTAGAGGCTTTTATTAAATATATTAATAGTACAGTTTGGTTTCTGCAATTTACACATGAAATTAATGGCAACACCATTACATATTTGGATGTTAGATTGACTTATGATAAGGTAAATGGTACCATCAAATCTAACATATACAGGAAACCTACGTTTTCCAACTCATATCTTCAGTATAACAGCTGGCATCCTAACCATCAGAAAAAGGCTATTGTTAAGGGCCAAATGGTTAGGGCAGCCCGGATGGTTAGTGATGATAATGATCTATTGGATGAGTTGGATTTCATGGTTTCTTTGTTTTTGAATAGAGGTTACCCGGAACAACTATGTTTAGATGTACGCAGGGAAATTGAACATAAAAGAGACATTGGTGTGTTTCAAGCTATATTTAGGTCAGAAAACAACCACTGTGGTTACAGTTATGTGCATACAAAAACAGCTTCCTTGACAAATGTATCCTTAATGTTTATTTCCACATATAATGGGGATTCTGACGTTATTAAAAAGATGATTTATAGGAATTGGAGTATTTTTCAGATGAATAAAGATTTTGCAGTACATTTTGGAAAGAGACCTATGTTTGTTTATAGAAAGGATTTAGCATTTAAGGATATTTTTGAAAGGAATCTATTGGCTAAGGGGCCTTCCACCAACAGAAGTATTGGTAACTTTAAATGTGGAAGATGTTTGACATGTTCCCATATTTTGTCAACAGGTAGTAGGTTAGTGGTTAACAATTGTTTTATTTCCATTTCAGGCCATTTTGATTGCTACACTAAAAATGTGGTTTACCTTGCCAAATGCCAGAATTGTACTGCCTTTTACGTGGGCAAGACGTGTAGGCATTTCAGGGAAATGATTAAGGAACACTTATTAGACATTAAACATATCAAAACTACTAATGCTCTAACAAGACACTTGGTGGGTAATGCTGATCACACGTTCAAATTTTGTATTTTACAACAAGTGATGATTGACCAACAGGATAGGATCACTGATTTACATTTGGACGTATGTGAATTAAAATGGCAGCTCAGGTTGAATGCCCACAATTTTCCTGGGCTCAATGATTATAGTTCCATTAAGCCTTTACTTAGGTTGAAAAACATCATGGGATAGACATAAATTGATATGTTAATTTTATACATTTATATTTACACTGGGAAATCAATAAAAATATATACACACATTGACATACATATTTTTCATGTATTAATTTATTATTATTTATTAATTTTTAAATCTAATTTTTCAATCCAATTTTCAACTTTATATTTATAGCATTTATACTAAATATTTCCTTTGGAGTCTGGTTTTAATTCATATACATACATTTATGGTCACACACACATATATCTTTTACATTACATATTACATTTTATTTTTTATTTTTTATTCACCCATACATTTCATTATCTATTTATATTAATTCTTTCCCTTTTTTTGGTTCATATTTTAACTTTTTTACATAACCTATATATTTTTTATATAGGTTTTTTTTTACTTTTTTACTTCAGTGATAGGGACAGAAGTGCAATACTGGTGTTAATGTGCAATTACAGCCAATTTCTTGTAGGGTTTTGACAATTACAATTGATTGGGCTTAATTGTTTTATGTAATTAAATGTTTAATTGGTTTGCTTGTATATTCAAGTGTGTCTTGATATTGGTTCAACCATTCTGATGAAGTCCGAGTTTTGGGACGAAACCTAGGTAAATGGTGAACAGTGTATGAAGTTTTGCTGTTGGTAATGCATTCATTTTGGCTTGGACTTCGTTTTCATTTACTAAAAGCCTGATCTGGACCTAGAGAAGGAATCAAGCTTATAGTGCTTTGAATAAGTATGGATGGAAGACCAACCTGCAGTTTCTAGAATACTTCTAGAATCCAACCTTTTCTAAAAATCCATAGATGAAACCAAGGCCCCGATACAGTGAGCCTTGAACCTGTCTGGAATAGTTTTGTTGTGATGAATATAATAAAAGGTAATAGCCTTGGGCAACCATTTGAAAATACTCTAATTTGACAGGTTTCCCTTCTTCTAACCTTCACAAGAAATGAACAATTGATCCTAAGATCTGAAAGATTTAGTTCTGTCAAATAGCACCTGAGCTGTTTGTGGACATCCAAGGTATGGAGTATCCTTTCTCCCTCATTTTTAGGTTCAGGAAAGAAAATGAGGAGATGGATACTTTGGCTTAAAGTAAACTTGGATACACTTTGGGCATAAAAGGATTAGTTCTCAAAGAAACTCTGTCTGTATGGAAAATGAGATAGGGCTGACTCACCTTAAGAACTTGCAACTCAGATACTCTTCTTGCAGATGTCAGACTAATTAGTAAAACTGTTTTCCATGTTAAGAACCTTAAGTCAACTAGGTTATTTGTTTCAAATGGAGCAAATGGTAGCTTCTCTAACACAAAATTAAGATCCCAAGGAGGAGCTACCAGTTTTCTTGTAGGCCTCTTATGCAAAACAGCTTTCAAAAACACTTTCACATGAGAATTCATTGAAAGAAGAGGCTACATGGGCAGATATGCTGAAATGACTGTTAAATTACCTTGGTAGAGGATTAAGAAAGGCCAAAGGATAGTAACTCATGCAAATACTGTAAAACCACAGAATGGCTAGCCATAAATGGGTGCTGATTATGTTACTGACACCAACTAGAAAATATTTTCCATTACTGATATATGATTTTCTAGTAGCAGGCTTTTGTGCTTCCATTAGTTGTTACTGCATATTCTCAGTAAACACGTGCCTAAAGGGAATTAAAATGCTATCATTCAGGCAATCAATTGAAGTTGATTGGTGTCAGGATGTATCAAACACCACATGGTGTCATAGAGTAGAATCTTGCCAGCTGATTGTTCAGAGTGAAGGCAAAAAGTTCTACTTGAGAAACTCACCACAGCTGAATCAAATCTTGGAAGACACCCTCATCTAGTTCCTATTCATGAGGGTCTGCCCTGATCCTGCTCAGCTTGTCTGCCACACTGTTTTGCAGTTACAGATTGTAAGTTGCCTGTAGGTGAGATTGTGCTGTGAAGCTATAACCTGATCTAACCTAGCTACTCTGCAAAGAGGGTATGACATGGTCCCCCTTGATCGTTGATGTACCAGACAAAAGTGGTATTATCTGTAACAACCTGAAGAGGTCCCAGGGACCAGAGATGATTCAGGGATTTAACTGCCTTGATCAGAGCAGGCATCTCTTTTACATTTATGTGCTTGAATCTGTCCTTTGTGTCACACACACTTTGCACTTATATCCCTCCTGAAATTGCTCCCTAAGCAAATGGAGGGAGAAGGGGAGACCTGGATTTAAGGATATCTGTTATCTCCACTACGTGATTTCGTTTCTGACAAACCCCAGCACTGAGATTTGAAAAGACAAGAGGTGATGGTGCTATGACCAAAGAAACTTTAGATACCATTGTATCTTTCTCATGTGTCGATACAATGGTATGTATGTATGTGGAGTTTTGCCAGGGGTATCATGAGAATCATAGAAGCAATGAGACCCAGAATCCTGAAGTATTCCCTCAGAGCAATCAAAGTCTGAGTGGAAAACCTGAGAAACAGATCTAGATCTACTTTTCCTGTGGAATAAAAGCTTGTTAAACTGAGGTGTCTAGATGGCATCCCGGGAAAACAATCCTGTGGGAATGAGTCAAGAAAGACTTTTGAATGCTCTTTTGGAAAACTAGCTTGTCTGAGAGATCTCTCACCCAACAGAGCAATTCCTGATGTCTTGAAAAAGACTCGGCAAAGATGAGCAAGTCATCTAAATATGGAAAAATGTGAATACCTTGTGGCCTGCAATATAACTGGAGTTAGACACTTCTGTTGGATGTTCCTTCTGTAACAGCTCACAGTATATTCCCTTCAGAAGACACTGACACATTCTGGAAATAATCTCAGAGAAAGAAAACCCCCACATAGAAAATCAGAATCTGAGCTGTCCTTTGAGTCTGAATAAGATATCTGAGGGGAAAACTGTATCTGTCCCTACATCTTCCTTCTCAGATTTTTTCTTTTATATAGAAAATACTTTTCAAGAAAAAACAGTAAAAAGCACTTTAAAACATTTTGGTAGCCCCAAAAAGTAAAGTAATACAATTTCTACACAGAATAATGTTTTTCCATTACTTTAAACAAATTTTAAACTGACAGGAAAAAAGAGTGCTCTCATTTAAAAGTATGACACAGTCTCATGACAATCCAATAAAACACAACTCTTAGTTAAAATAACGTCCCTGAAAAGGAAAGTATTAATAACAAACAAATCTTTTAAAATGGACATTTTTTCCCCAAAGGAAATTGATCTGCCCAGTAAAGGAACAACACAAGCTGTTGATCCTCAAAAGCCTCAAGGTCATATTCTTCAGAGTCATGAAAGTTGTGGATGGCTTGACACCCAAACTTCTGGATTCAGTCTGCTCATCTTGATCTTCCTGACAGTATGGGCACGTGGAAGGTGTCCTGAAGTTTTGGAAGCTTGTTGTCTCCTTGGGGGGATATAAACTATATAGCTAAGGCTAATGCAGCAATGATTAATATGATGAACATTCAAGACTGTACAACTTCATGCCCGTATGGACATTTCTTTGCTGAAACATAAGGGCTGAATAAATCTCAACCATTTTGTAATTATTGCACCAAGGATCCTTGTGATAAAAATCATGTTACATTATGAATGCACAGTGTTTTCATTTATGCTGTCATTCCTAAAGACACTATAGTGGTGTTTTTTGTAATTCAAGGCATTCTTTTTAGACTTGGCTTTGTATGTGTTTTTTCCTCTTCTCCTTTAACTTTCATTAAATGGGCTTCATGTATAATGTAATCAGGATTTGTTATATTCATTAATTGCATTTTGAGCACAGTTCTACCTCCTGTGACTCATTTCTGTGTTTTCTACTATTGAACATTCCATCTCCTGAGTATGGCAGTTTCATACCTCTCAACATCTTAGAGCAAGAAATCTGGACAAAGCCATAAAGTGGGACAAAGGCCCAAAAATAGGGACAATTTTAAATATTGCTCTTACAAGCCCAGACTGCTGTGGTGGTGCAGCGGTAGCGTTGTTGCCTCACAGCAAGAGGTTCTCCCGTTCGATTCTCGGCTGGAGTGCTGGGAGTGCCTTCCGTGTAGAGTCTGCATGTCCTCCCCATGGTTGGGTGGTGTTCAAAAGACATGTGTAAATGGGTGTGCCTTCGTTGAAGGTTAGACATCGAGCTGGCACCTCGGCGTTTGTGAAAATCTACTGCCAATCATTAGTGGACCGGAGTTCCTCTGTGGCGACCCCTAACTGCCGAAAGACAAACAACAACAGCTCTTAAAAACCCAGAAAGTTGATAGAATAACAGGTTTTGCATTAGCATGAATTTTCTGAAGGATATGAAGTTTGAAACTCAAATGTCTGTCATTATTTTTCGAACTTCAGTCTTTTATGATTTACCACTAATTTGCCAGAAAACCACAATTTTATGAAAAATATGAGCCCAAAATCTGGACATGCTGCAAAAACCAGTACAGCTGAGAGGTATTTCATGTCCCATAAATGAAGAGAGCATGTTTCTCTTTGTAATCATTGCTTACCTCTTAAGAGTTCCAAGATAGCTGGAGCACTTTTGGTGTACTTCAGTTACCTGGTCATAATCACAAAAGTATTCATGATGGTGAGGGTTGAAGATATCAAATCTATATCTGCAAGAATATGTCAGATTATATGCTTTTTAGTAGGAAGTGACATGTTATTGGTTTCTTTTATTAATTAATTATAACTGTGCTGTACAGCACTTCCTAAACAACTGCAGTTTACTTTCTGACTTTTAACCTTTATATTTTGAAACAGCTATTTCTGCTGCAGTTCAAGGTTTTATCCTTCAAATATTTATAACAGGATGCATCTGTGCCCATGTCAAAAAAAAAAAAAACAGCAACAACATTACAATAAACAGTTTTCTGAAACTGCATAACACCACTAAATTCCAGTGTCAACTCTCAAAGATAGGGAAGCAGTTTATAAGCCTGTCATAGTGCTGAAAGAACACGATCAGTATGTGAATATATTTAAATGCCTCCCAGTATCTGTAAACACTAACTACCCACATTCATATCTACCTAGGAAGAGGGAGGTGTTGACTTTGATTATGAAGACAATTTCCTCCTTTCTTATTGAGAGAAAATGAACTAAGTTGTTCAATGATAAATGTCTATGAATGTGAATTACACCAAAAAGCCACTGACAAAAATCTGTGTTCTCACAGCACTAATATAGCTGGAATTCATAGGCTGAAGTTTACTTAATTTCTCCCATAGGTCACATTTATAACACCTACTGATCAAGCCAAAAATGTGTTTTTACTACTTATGGATATATTTTGTTATAGTTCTTTAGGAAATCAGTAATCATTTTAAGTTGTGGTTTTAATCTGGCAGTTGGCACACAGGGTTAAGGCTGTGAATGATAGTTCCTGTAGTGCAGGGTTTGATTCTCTCTATCCTTATTTGCCTACTGTGTGACCTTGAGCAAGCCATTTAACAAGACACTACTTGGGGCAACTAAGAATTCAGTTTTGGCTCCTCAAAGGCCTGCAGACCTCTCAACTGTCCATATTTTGGAGGAACATTCCTATTTTCAGACCTGTTTTACCCCTGCGCAGGATGTCTTTATTTTTGGTGGTTTGCCCATCTTTTCAGTTTTGATTTACCCTTCACACAATTTTCTCAGTCCCCTTCATCATTTTTGTCTAGTACACAGAAAACTGCACTAAATGACCAACATACTAGTGGCAAAAATAATTAAAAGAATGACAATCATCTTACAGTTCCCATGGACAGAAGCAGTTATAAACGCCTTTGTGTGATAGAGTTTTGCAAAATAGTTCATTAAAGTCTACAGATTGTGGACCATCTATCTGATAATGTGCCTCCATTTTGTCATCATTTTTGTCACTATTTTTGAAACATGTTTCTGTATATCGCACATTCCTGCTGCAAACAGGAAGAGTTATGAGCTATTTGGTATTCAAATATTATGCTAATTAGATTACCAGATTTGGGGCTGGATATTCCTACTTTTCAAAGACCTACGTTCCTATTTTTCAGTGTCTGTGGGTTGACAGGCATGATCGTCTCTTGGACTGTAAGCCTAGTTAAATACCTATATAGTAATCAAAATATGCTATCTAAAATTATTTGTGAATAATGGCTTCTTAAAATGTTGCTTGTTTCTATACTAGTTACTGTACAAACACACATGCAAGCATGGATAAAGACAAATATACTTTTGTAGTTTCATGTGTGTGTGTGTGTGTGTGTGTGTGTGTGTGTGTGTGTGTGTGTGTGTGTGTGCGTGTGCATGCGTGTGTTTCCAAGAATGCCTGCACATCACTATGCAAATGTGCACAATTTAAAAACCGTGTCATAATGCTCTGTCTTTATTGTAAGCCTGGAGTATTTTTCTGCTTTTGTTGTGCCTTTTTTAAAGCATGATACTCTGCCTTTCCCTTTTCCATTACAGTAGTCTTCCTGTTCTGTGTATGATAGTCAACCCCACTGTAGTAATATGCATGCAATCTCTCTGTCACACACATACAAACACATACACACTGCGCATTGTCAGACCCTCAGAATAAAACTATCAATATTTACTTTAGGAACTGCTTAAAAAATAATTAGCCTGGAGGAAACATAAGCAGGCAAGAGCACTTCAAGGCCGCACAGCAGGGCAGAAAGGAACTGCAGATGCTGTTAAACAGGAAAGTGATGCCCTGTGTTTGAATGAAGTATTTGTCTCCTCTCAACATGTTTGTTTGTGTGTATGCCAGAGAAAGGTTCCTTGGAGACTTTCACTGGGTTGTACATAGCAAAATAAAACATTCATATGCTTATATTCACAAGTCCAGTATCTCCTGCATATGATGTGAAAGAAAGATCCTTTGTGGAATTCTGTATTGATTATGATGAAATAACAGACAACTCACCATTCATAGGTTCAGTTGCAAGATTCACTGCCCTACAAAAAGTTTCCCTCACATAAAAAGTTTCACTGTTATAACTTCATGTTGATATGTTTACTATATATACACATACGTGTATGTGTGTGTGTGTGTGTGTGTGTGTGTGTGTGTGTGTGTGTGTGTGTGTGTGTGTGTAGATTCCCTTCACAAGCTCAAAGTTTCAAAACTTTGAACTGTAAATGGTCGAGACCACAAGATCAAAGTTTTGGAACTTCAAGCATTTTGAATGGAGATCACCATACAGCGCAGAACAAGAAATTTACTATTTTCCTCACTGTATTGTGATCTCAGAGTTGGTATATTTATTTAACAAGGGGTGCTGGGATGGAGGGAAGCTTGCCCCCCTGCAAAAATGTAAAAAAAACATTTTTTTTTTTAATTACAATTTCAAAGTTTCAAAACTTCAGTCTTATGGTCTCAACCATTTGCAGTTCAAATTTTTGAAACCTAGAGCTTCTGAAGTAGATCAATACATATATATATATATATATATATATATATATATATATGTATATATATATATATATATATATGTATGTATATATATATATATATATATATATATATATATATATATACATACACACACACATGCACACAAACGTGTGTGTGTGTGTGTGTGTGTGTGTGTGTGTGTGTGTGTGCATTTAAGTGTTTATGTATGTACATAAATAGAGAAAGATAATTAGATAGCTAAAGATATACATATATGTGTGTGTGTGTGCGAGTACACATACTCAGAAATACCTGCACACACACACACACACACACACACACACACACACACACACACACACACACACACACACACACACACACACACACACACACACACACACACACACACACACACACACACGTACTTCTGTTACTTTCAGCATCTGAGATCTTAGGCTAAATTCACAGTAGTTTTTGTCGGTCATATAATAATCGAGAATCTTATTATTAGTTTTCTTTTTGCTGGTTACAATTATGTCTTAGCAATACATGTCCATGAATGCAGAAATTATTAATATAAAGAAATCATTGATTGGTATTAAAAAATAATTAACTTGGTCACTGAGGACAGTATGTAGTTCTGTCTTCATATGTATATCATTTATTACATCTTAATTTGTGTTGATAAAGTCTGGGAAAGATTACTTGGTTATGAATGAGTTAGATTTTCCTTGTAGGGTAATAATTGTACTATTATCTGTGTTAAATACACACAATATAACCATGGATGGGGAAAAGAAAGATCCTAGATTTGACAGGATAATATTCACACTTGACGCTCCTAGATGGTCATCTTACTGTTATTACTTATTTTGATTAAAGTTGAAATTAATATTTAGGCCTAGTTACTTCATTTTAACACTGAAATTAATATTTAGGCCTAGTTACTTCATTTTAACACTGCAATAAATATTTAGGCCTAGTTACTTCATTTTAACACTGAAATTAATATTTAGGCCTAGTTACTTCATTTTAACACTGAAATTAATATTTAGTCATATTGATTTCATTTTGAGCAGTTACCCAGACAAAGTCCGGGTAGTTAAAAATCTTCAATATGGATTGTGTGTTCCCTGCCTTCCATGCTTTCTTATCCCCGGCTCTCCCATTTGCTCCTTCCTAACTATATGACTCCATACATAACCCTTCATCAGGTCACTCAGTGACTCCTAGGGAAGTCAGCCTTCTCAATGTGATAGGGAGGATTGTTCTTTGTAGCACAGTATACACACACACACACACACAGACACATGCACATGCATATGCACACGGTATTACATAATATTGTTCATTCTAAAATTAATCCCAACATTGTACTAAATATGTCATGGTCTTTTTACATCAAAATAAAGCATTTTCACTTTTTATACATATTTGAAGACATTATAAAGAATTAATCTTTTCAATCCTTAGAATCATTTTAACCCTCAAAAATTGCATATAGTTGTTTGGTTGCTTCAGTGGTTTTTCAGACTTTCTTGAAAGTTCCATGTGGTCCAAGTCACTGACATTTTCTTGCTGTCTGTACTGTCCACATTATTACATTAAAACTGGATTTCCTGGAATACAGCTAGTTTATGAATTATTTTCTTCCTTAACATTTGCTGTATATTGATAAATTTGCTTCCATTTCTAGGGCATTTGGGTTCTTCAAGAGGCATTTTTTTCTGCAAGAACACATAATATGTCAAAGAGCACTGGGTTTTTCATTGCTTGATCGACTAAACATAGGTCACCATAGGCGAGTCTATAAAAGACAGAATACAGGAACAATATGTCTAGATGGTTTTGATAACTAAGGGTTTTTTATTAAGAATCTCTATGGTCTCTTAAGTTGAATGATATGTTTTGCTTGTTACCTACCAAAGGGGTCATTATGTGTGGCCTTTACGATTTAAGTAAAGTGGACATAAAATATCCTTTCATCAGGATGTGAAGTTGATCAAAAGAGGGTCAAGAGCTAAGAAGTTATCAATGTCAGCATTAATGAGCTATGAGATGATAACATTCACAGCTTGACAAATAAGGCCAGTAAGACTGATGGGACTGTAGTTATTTGAACCTTTGTATGGACCCCTTTTCTGTACAGGCATTACAGTGTTCTCCAAGCTTTGGGAATGTGGCTAGCTGCCAGAGTCATGTTGAACAGGTTTAAAAAGAGGTTCTGATAGGCCATATTTAGTACTGTCAATGAAGCTACAAGGTACGGCATTGGATACCATATATGGGGTAGTCTTAGTTTTTATTAGATGCAGAGGATTTGTTCCATAGAAATATTTGGAGAGGTCAAGACCTGAGGGACTAGGATTACAGTAATGATATTATTGGAGGAAAATTTGCACTAAAATTGTTTAGTAAGATTTTTACCACTCATTCTGGATCAGAATGTGAAGACATTATAGATAATTTCAGAACATTATTGGTGTTGTGTTTTTTAACTTTCTAATATATATTGTTAAAGAAGTATTTGTATTTGTAGGAGTCAATTTTGAGCTTAGGTCCAGCTTTAAAATTTTTAACTGTACTTTTGACTTCTTTGTTGCCATGTTTGAGCACCATTTTCAGATGGGTAATTCATGACCTCTTATAAACACTTAAAGCTATATTTCTATTGCTGTAAGGCATATTTATACAAATATTCCAGCATAAAAATATGTTTATACTTTCCAGAGTATTTGGTATATATAGGTCCAGCTTTATCAGTACAGCTTTGTGGTGGGAATAGGATTCTGAGGTAAAGACTGCAGCTGGAGTCAGTCTGGTGAGTAGTGCTGCAGAATTTCCTTAAGTTGCTAAGTAGCTGCAGGAAGGTAGCTTTTGTGAATCCTTAAGACAGAAGTACTTAGATGAGAAAATTACTGTTCGTTGTTAGATTATATAAGGATAGATGATACTCAAGCAGTTGTACAACCTAAGGAGATATTATTGAAGACCATCTGCAGTCATTTTTGTTCCCTGGTTGACGCGTTTAATAACTGTAGAAGTAGTTTGCATTTATAAAGTTGAAGAAACATTGGACATGTATCCCGATTGTTTCATAGGTGAGTTAGTCTACTGCCAAATAATTTAAATCACCCACGATAAATGTATTAGGGTGTTATAGGTGTATTAGGGTGATGAAACAGCTATTGTGTTCTACGGACTTTGTAGGGAGTTTGCTAACTGGTAGTAAAATTTCCAAAACTTCAAATTTTGGGCCACAAGGAATTTGCCATGAGATGACAGGATCTCTGACAAAGACTGACTCTCCTCCATAGTTGCTCATAGGTCTGAAATTATAATAGGCATTAATTTCAGGAACAGAGGGAATGCTAGCATTGCACTGAAATTGTTTTCGTGACTGCAAATATATGGACTTGTCTGACTTTCAGGAACACCTCAAGTTTGGGCATCTTTTTTTCCAAGACTTCTGGCATTGAGTAGATGCACCATGATATATTCTGAATTGAGATTTGCTAGTTCAGATACTAGGAGACTGACTTTACTTCAAACAAAAGCTCTGTAAGGACACCAAATATCTTAGCTAGAATGAAAATTCCCAGTAAGACAGGGTATATATTGCAGCCCCCTTGAATAATACCTGCTATTAAGCCAGTTATTAAATCAAATTATCTTAGCACATAGTTTGTTATCATTTCTCTGTTTAAATTAATGTTAGAGCATGAATTGCACAGCCAGTTATCTACTGCATGTTCTACTTTGTACAACATTCCTGACCAGTACAAAATATTGCTTGTTGTTTCATTACACATTATTATTACTAGATGTAACTCACATCCTGTATCCCTACAAACATTTGACTTTTCAGTTGCTTGAGAATGATAACTATGCCATATTTGAACATAAAGCCCTGGAGAGAACATACTTCTTCCTTAAAGGAAAAATAACACCAAATTCTTTCCTTATTGTAAATTTTGTTCAGGTCATTGGCTCATGCTTCTCAACTGTATAGATTTTCACAGAATGTACAGATTTTTGCCTCATATTTTTGGTCTATTTTTCACAAAATTGTGGTTTTCTGACAATCAGTGTCAAGTCATTAAAGACTAAAGTTAGAAAATAATGACCGACATTTGAGTTTCAGATGTCATACCTTTCAGAAAATTCATTCTAATGTAAAACCTGTTATTCTATCAACTTTCTAAGTTTGTAAGAGCAAAATTTAAAAATTGCCCGTATTTTTGGGCCT
Source organism: Protopterus annectens (assembly GCF_019279795.1). Classification (NCBI taxonomy): domain Eukaryota; kingdom Metazoa; phylum Chordata; order Ceratodontiformes; family Protopteridae; genus Protopterus; species Protopterus annectens. Next base: position 1,981,255,344 of record NC_056733.1, on the reverse strand, counting down.
TTGTGCCATTTTTATTAATGGCTCAGTCCAGATTTCTTGCTCTAAGAGTTCGAGAGGTATGCGATTAATTGCATTTCTTAGCATCAGCATATCTTGGATTTTTTTATTTCAGTTTTTCTTCTGTCATCTGTGGTATTAGTTGGAGAATCTCTAGCTCCTCTTCTAACCATACCTCTCAACCTCTTAGAGCAAGAAATCTGGACAAAGCCATAGATAATGGGGGGACAGAGGACTAAAAATAAACTTAAAAGATAATAGAATAGCAGGTTTTGCATTATATTTTGCATTAGCATGAATTTTGTGATGGGTATAAAGTCTGAAACTCAAATATCTGTCATTATTTTTGGACCTCAATCTTCAGAGATTTGCCAAGGATTTGCCAGAAAACCACAATTTTATGAAAAATGGACCAAAAGTATGAGACAAAAATCTGGACATTCTGCAAAAATCTGTAAAGTTGAGAGATATGCTTCTAAAAGCTCTTCTTATTTCTGTGGTAAACATATTCTACTCAAGGTATATTCTTTGTGATGTTCCTTTTCAGATCCTTGTCTCACCTTAAGCTCATACTTCTGTGGATTAAGTAACATCCTTTATAAACAGAGAAGTGCCTTCTGGAAAGACCTTTTGAATATATATTGCAAGGGCTTATGGTCTGTTTCCACCTGAACATTCTCACTTCCTTTTGCTGTTCCGAACAATCTCTTTGACTCTCTACAATCTGAGCTCTCTTTGTTGCTTCTGTAAATTCTTCTGACCCCTCGGCAACTTGTGGGATCACAACTGGATCTGGCACATTATGTTGAACATTATATTAACAACAGAACATTAATTTCTCAAATTAAAGTGGAAACTTTGCCATTCCCCTTGCTTAACAGAACAGTTCCCAGCTGTTGCACAACGTCAGGTGAGGTTTGTAAAATTTTGCACAGTGGAATGAAACTGAAATATGCTTTAATAACATGAACAGTTACCATAAAAAAGTATGCCATTCTGACTGGCACATGCTTGCAAAACAATTGACAAATGAGGTTAGTGAGTTTGTTCTGTCAGAATGAGCTCTGTCACACCATGGTGCAATGTAGATGGATTAGAGCTGAAAAGTGGGTGTAAAAGAATGCAGATGTAACCTGGCACATTGAGGGACCGATAACAGATGCAATGAATATTCAGGTATTAAAAGATAATGCTAATGAGAAGGGGAGTGGCATGCTGTTGAAACAGTGTGGAAAGGGAGGTTTATGAGAAGAAGGGACTATGAAAGAAGAAAAAGGCACTACGATTATGGACTTACAGCAGACATTGAAGAAATGGCACAGGCATTTGGGGAGCTGGGGGATATGCGTTGGGAAGAAATTCAGGTTCAAAAGAAGAGATTAGGAGACTCATAGGAGTTAAGCAGAGAAGCAGACCTGGTAAGAACAGCAGAGAAATTGTTAATAAGGGGGGAGACTGATGTTAGGCTCTTGGCATGGAAGGTTAAGGATCAGAAAAAGAAAATATGGATAATGTAGATTAAAGATAAGGATGGGATAAGACAGACTATGACAACGGCTTTCTACAGCAGCTGGCATATAGGTGGGTTAACTTTTAAGTTTTGTTGTTAGGATGGAAGATTAGACAAAAATCCTGTTTTTCTACTTAACTATATTTTTTATATGTGATACCTTATTATCCCTTAGTTTTTAATATTATAACAGATTCAGAATAGTCTGGCAAATTTCTTTTGGAGAGTAGAATCCTCCATAATTTTGTAAGCATCGCTCACTGTGGATAAAAAGGAGAGTTCAAGGTGCCTGACCCTAAACAAAGAGAGCTCAGATTCTTCAGGTATCATTAATTTAATTTACAGGCACTTACCTGGTCCATCAGAAATCTTCTCAGACTTGAAGGCTAACTTCTGCTTCAATTTTAGACCTAATTTAGATTAAAGATTAAACAATGATATATATATATATATATATATATATATATTTGGCCTTCTTCAAAAGGAAATTTGACGACTGGATGGGAGAGAGGAAATCCTATATATATATATATATATATATATATATATATATATATATATATATATATATATATATATATATATATATATATATTTGGCCCTCTTCAAAAGGAACCATGACGACTGGCTGGGAGAGAGGAAATCCTATACATAAATATATATATATATATATATATATATATATATATATATATATATATATATATACACATATATACATATATAAAATACATACATATAAACATCAGTTTTCTGTAATAAAGTACATGCATGTACCTTGGTCCTTTCTTCATTTAGATACATTTATTTTGCTTGGAATATCCCCAACTGGTCCATGCAACACCAAAGCAAGTACAAGGGGGTAGGAGGATGGCTGGTATACCAGCAAAGATGTGGGGCACTTGGAGACAGGCTAGTAGTAACGAGGTCTGAGGGGACCAAAAAGAATTCTCTTTAATTTAATACTGTTAATTTTCCTTTATAAAAGCCTTGTTGGGAGAAGTCTGGAGTTCTATATTATTGTCTCTGTTGATAATAATGGCAATACAGCATTCAGAACACTTGCGCAGGATTTATGTCATGCTGATTAGTCTGTAAATTGTAGCCTCATCCCCATTGTCTGTCTTGGTACCATGACAGTAAACAATAGCCTAGTAAAAGTAGATGTATGACGTGGTGAACAGATTCTCTGATATTGTATGACAAGATGGGACATGATCAGGAACCATTGCTGTTGCCTTCTTCATACAGTGTAATGCCTTACTGCGTGGCACAGTGCTAATGTAAAGGCCTGGGATTTCTGCCAGAATGTATTATCATGGAACCTTGTTTCCATTATTACAAGTAGTGTTACCTCCATTATCGTAACTGTTATTGAACACATTAGCAACTGACATGGCATCACAAAGAAGAATGTTGTTAACTTTCAAGATGTGGATTATGTAATAAAATATTATTTTATTAATTGGTTTTATTTTTTGATAATTTCTTTCCATACTCTGGTTTAAATTCTGCCATCTTCAGTTGTAATTCCTTACTAATTTTGCTTTACTTCTTTGCATTTTGTTTGTTAGGTTGTTTTGTATATGTCAAAAACATGTTTCTTTTTATTGTACCCTTTTTGAAAGTTTCAACACCACTAGTGAGGAAAGTTAGAGCTAGAGCCTATTAATCTGTAAGATACAGCACTTTCCACAGTCTTTTTTAAAATATTTTCAGGATAGAGGAACTATAATAGGTACCTTCCTTTGATAATTCCACAAACCACTCAGCAATATTAAAAGCTTGCTGTAGTTCCAGCAAATTAATTTTATAAGTATATTCTTGAATCATGTTTTTGTTAACCATGGACTTAAATATTTTGAGTTGTATAGAGTTATGGTCAGTGGTACCTAATGGGGATATAATACTTTGAATTACATAGAGTTAGGTCAGAGGTACCTAATGGGGATATAATACTTTGAATTACATAGAGTTAGGTCAGAGGTACCTAATGGGGATATAATACTTTGAATTACATAGAGTTAGGTCAGAGGTACCTAATGGGGATATAATACTTTGAATTACATAGAGTTAGGTCAGAGGTACCTAATGGGGATATAATACTTTGAATTACATAGAGTTAGGTCAGAGGTACCTAATGGGGATATAACTTGAATATTATGTATAATATTAGACACATCAGTAACAATAATGTCCAGCAAACAAGTTCCCCCTTTTTTGTACCAGTTGCTGTATTCCATGAAAGAATAACAAACAAGTAAAATGTTTACAGTAAAGGATGACAGCTGACAGATTCCAAGCTATAGCAAGTTAAATTAAGATCAGTTAAGACTAATATATTTCCTTTGCTCTTTATGTTGCTTAATCTAGTTGGATAGTCACAATGTATAACTGAGGCAATATTAGGACTGTGATAACAAAGAAAAACCCTTAGGGAGCTACCTGTACAGACATCATGTGAGTCCAGAATTACACTTTCTAATAAATTATCAGTTGATACTAGCAATGATTTGATACTTTCATGGATTAAACGTAATATAGCTCTCCACCATATGTCATGTCTTAAACTTTCATCTTTAGTGAAGATTACAAGAATTCCAACATTCAAAGATTGCAGTAATTTTAAAATGACCTATAATAATCATAAGTCCTAGTTTGTGGTGTTTATTAGTTAGATTTTGGGTTTTGGAGTAGAAACATTTTGTAACACTATCAGATCTTCTTGGTTACAAAATGAAATTATTTGTTGTCTAAGGGACCTACAAACATTGCAGTCCGTTCTGTTTTTTTACTTAACACAAAGCAGGCCTCATAGTCATTAAGGTGTAATATATCTTTGGCAAACATGTAGTTGTCATGAAAATGCACTTACCAATGGGCACTATACTTGATACTGGAAATAAGAACAGAATTGGCTTAACAATGTGCTCTATATGTTGCTTTAATGTAGTCACTCCATAGAGTTAAGGGGTAACCTCACTCAAAATCAGCTTTATAGAAGCTTTTTCTCCTAATTTGATCAATGATAATACTGCATTCATTTTTAATTTCTATAGGTTTAATATTTATACATTATTTCAAACAAGGGAAGACAATTCAAATACAGTCAACAGCACTCAACATTAACAAGATTTTGCATCAACTAAATTGCTATAAATGCCTTTTCAACTAAGTTTGTCTTCATATTTCATTATTAAACATTCTGAATAGTCTCAGGAAATTGAATTCTTATTTGCAAATCCTATCCTTAACATTTCCTTTCATTCTTACATAATTTTGTGGCTGAGTTTACAAACTTCTTAAATAAAGTTATTAAACCAAACTTCTATTTCTTAGAGACAACTTTTCTATCAACTGCTAGTATATTCTGAAAGATTGTGTATTGCTTGTTACCTACTACTGCTACATCAGGACCATTTTTTAAAAATTGCTACTTTTGTTAATACTATCCTTTAAAAAACTACTAATATCTTTCTGATACCTATTTACTTTATCATAGTCCATAAATATATGTGCCCAAACAGCTTTAATCACCTTATTACATCAACAAATTGAGATGACTATTGTATTACACATAGAGAGTTTAGCAGCTGTAATAAAGACTGCACATATTTCCTTATAGAAAATCCAGTATAAACTCAATAATGTTTGGCAGACGGTTTGCTATCAAAATGCCGAGTACCTGTTAGACGGAAATGGGAACGTCGAACAACAGTTGGACAATTCCTATTTCATCAAACCTTCACAAGTTCAAGTGTTTTCACAAATGCAACAGTGCATTTGCATGCCTGTCTTCAGCATTCTGAATACAGATTGCAATAATATGGTGATCGGGAAATAGCCTTTTTCCCAACTGTAGTGCAATCTCAGAGATGGAATATATTATTTGCAGGGGGTGCAGTACATAAAGATGGCATTTCATAGTGTGTACTAGGGACTTGCTTAAGTGAATGTCGGTAGTGCGAATTTGATGATATCAGTGTGTGCACTTCAGCATCCTGACCTATTTGATATTTTCAGCTTCGCACATCTGACTCACAGATGTGGACGGATTTTGTTTTGAACTTCGAGTATATGATAGTAAACTTTGGCAAACACATATCAGCAGAGAAATGTTATTCTTTTCATCTATTACATCTTGTAGCCTACTACTTTCAAAAAATTTGCACTAATTTCTGTAAGCGTTATTATTATTCCAAGTCAATTTGTCCAATTTAGAGAGGTCCCCTTTGTATGAAATTTTAATAATAGAACGCCTATAGTCATGTAATGTTGGTACCATTGTTTGTTCTTTCTAACTTAAAAATCCTATAATTATTTAATTTCTCTCTAACAGGATACATTAACAATGGACTATATCTAAACTATATTTATTCAATATTTATTCAGCTGAAATTAGAAAATAAAAGATTCTTCCTGTGGTTTAAAGCATAATGCATAGATCAATGGTACTAGATTGAATAAAATGTTTATTGCACCTTGGTTTTACCTTAATTAATCTGAGTAACAAATTTTCTATGTCAGTTAATTTTAAACCTGATAGAGCACTAACATTGACTTTGTTCTTATTTGGTCCACTTAGTGTATCCAGTATGGGACATAAATTAGAGTCACCAGGAATTAAAATCTCTAGAACGTTGTCACTGTCTTTTCCCATAACTTGGCCCATGTAATCAGAATCTTCAAAGTTAATAACTGAATACAGACTAATATTGCCATCAAAAACACTGTTACTGGGTAGGTCCAGTTTTTTTTTAATTGGTTCTTATTATATACTGTATCCCGCTCCTTAATGTTGTTACCCTCACTAATATGTCTAGCCATTTTCTTTGCATTGGGGTACTCACCAATTAATTCTTGATATGGCACTTTTGATGCTCAGAGCCTTTGAGTACTGGTTAATGTGGATTCTATAATTTCATGTTGATTAACATTTTTACTAATGACATTGGGTGGTTTATTATGGTTCAGAATTAGTCCTTCCTCATCTTGGTGCAAACTTTGAATATAAAAGTTTGATATATCTTGATGGTTGAGTACATCGGGTATTATAAGTTTATTTTGCTTTCCTGTTTTGTTACGTGCTATACTGACATAATTTGTAGAATGAGAGCTAATGTCGGTTTCTTTGATAACATCACCAGGTTTATTTTTACTGATGTATTTTTTTTAATATGAAGTAACTCCTTTCTTTTTCCTCTTTTTCCCTGTGTTAGCATTGACACTTGTCCTAGCTTTGTTTTTATAATTTTTATTTTGAGATATTAAAATATCTGTTGGACTACTTTTAGTTATTGTATGTGATGATAGTGTTGGTGTTACTACAGGCTGGTAAACTTATGTTATTTTCAGTTACTGTGCTAGAAGAAACAGGAACATTTTTATTAATCAAATTAATAGGAGCAGATTCAACTTGAATGCTGTGATCCTTGTTGGAATTACTCTGTGTATTCTTTTCACTTTAGTTATAAAGAAATTCAGAAACTGTTCTGATGACTATATAATTAATACATGAGCATTTGTATTGCTCATCTTTTTTTTAATATTAAGTATGGAGATGAGCTCATGAAGCCTGGAACAATTAAGACAGGAATTATTTAGTAACCAATGAGAGCTCTTTATGAAAACTGCACATATTGTACATTCCACTAGGTAGTCATTTTTAATAAGATCTTCCAATACATAAAAAATTAGCAAGTCCATTTCTATATACAATATATTAGAGACAGGCCGTAAAAAAAGCAACTATTACTTAAAGGGACAATCCCAGTCAGAATATCCAGATATTCTTGGTCTTAGTCACCATAGCATGCTTTAATCATAGTATTCATGTCCTTCACTCCTGTTACTTTAAGCACTTATAAGTTCTTAACACTGTGTACTGTGTGAGTTCATTTCATTTGCTTATTTATAGCAGTATTGTAATCATTTTGTAGGAGGGATATAGGAGTCTTGAAGATAGCTGCTGCTTTCATTTTGACAATATTACACAAAAAGAAGAGTTGCAAGTGTAAACTATTAGTGTTGGTGCAAAAAAAAAAATCACGTCGTTGTTCCCTTGTCTTTCTGTTCTTTGGCAAAAACATTGGCATACTTATTTATTTTATATTTTTTAGAAATGCAGTGAAGTTGTTGTTGTGAAGTCTAAGTAACCTTTTAAATTTATAAAATTGCACTATTATACCACTGTTCATCTGCTGTATTTACTATTATTACCCATATTTAGCAGCAGTAAGCAGTGTTGCAAAAGCCAACTACTCTAAATCAAATCAGAGTAAACTATTTGAAAAAAAACTAAGGACATGACTAAAAAAAAACTGAAAAAAAAAGAAATTTAGTGGCACATTGTAGTTATGGCCAGTAGTAAGGGTGGATTGAAAGAAAAGCTGAAGAGCAAAATAAATCATCCTGGTCCTCATCCCCAGGCACTCATCTGGGTGCCCCAGAGCTCTCACCCACACACACCATCCAGTAAATGTTTCTTCCTTTTTCCCACAGTTTGTCTTTGCAGTTAGTCATACATTCAACACTATCTAGGCACGACTGAACCATGTGGGTTCACATGCATTTTAAATTTTTTTTTAAAACAACCTTTTCATCCAATTTATGTCCTGAATGAAATATATAGTCACATGTAAATCAATTGTATCTATAACAAGAGATGTCTGGTCACTATAAGGAAAAACACGTCCAAAAAATACAGCTTTAGGAAATGCTGCAGTGGCAATAGTCTAATCACCAAGACAAATTACGACTACAATGCCACATATCTACTTTACTATATAATGCCTGGACATTCTGGGAAAAAAAAACACAAAGACCTAGGTGTCTATCCTAACCATAAGCTATAAAGCCAGGCATAAAATAGTACAAGTCCTTTGTAAACATACATAAACTGGTGGAAAGAAATGCTGCAAGTTTTAAACAGAATAATGATACAGATATAAAATAATCTGAGGCCTTACAGAAAAATCAATAACTCAGAAGAAATACTTTGGGGGAGGGGGCTAAACAGAGTTACAGTATCAGTTACCCTAGACATCAAGTCATTGTAAGACTACAATATGATTTATAAAATTTAATATATTATACTTTTTCACTGTATGATTACCACTAAGTATAATTTCTTTATTCGAGAACATCCCTAACACATTGCTTGTGCTGTCTATTCACTCAGAAAGGCTATACTAAGTGTAGACTTAGTATAGATTTAGTGGTAACCTTTATGAATCCTAGCCACAGTGTCTAAAAATATTTAGCATCTCACTGTGTTTGTAAAACAAGAATGAAAAGGACATATCCTTCGAAAACATAGAAAAGCTGACAAAATAGAATGCTGCAGGTTTTAAACAGAATTGTAATACATGAATAAAATAATGTGAATCCTTAGCACAAAAGATGATAACATGACAGAGAAGAAATACGGTGGGGGTTAAACTAAGCTACAATATCAGTTAACCTAAACACCAAGTCATTAAAACAATATATGATTTAAATGTTTACTAAATTATATCTATTCACTATAGGGGAAGACACAGTATTCAAAATATTTAACTTATCACTGTGGTTGTAAAACAGAAGTAGGATAATCTTCTTCTTCTTCTTCTTCTTTAGGCTTTTCCCGGTTAGGGGTCACCACAGCGGATCACCTGTCCGCTCATGATTGGCAGTGGAGTTTTACAGTGTCGAGTTGCCAGCCCGGCGTCCAGCCTTCCACAGAAGGCACACACACACACGCACTCACACCTTGGGCTAATTTAGAGTGTCCAATCCACCTGCAGCATGTCTTTGGGATGTGGGAGGAAACCAACGCACCTGGAGGAAACCCACGCGACCACAGAGAGGACATGCAGACTCCGCACAGAAGGCACCCAGCCGAGGATCGAACCGGAGAACCTCTTGCTGTGAGGTGACAATGCTAATCACTGCACCACCGTGGCCGCCCAGAAGTAGGATAATACAAATTCTTAAAAAAGAGAGGTCAGACTTCCACTGATAAATGCTACAAACGTAACAAAAATATACATTCTCTCATATCTCTGGCTACCCACATATAATTTAGCACAAAGTTAGTGAGGAGATAGAAGTAAGTTAATTAAAATTTTAGTTTACAGTAAGTGTGTTGGCAGCAGATTGTCCAAACTAAATCACAAAATTAAATGTAACTCACCTATAAGTTAAGCCAAATGAGGGCAAACTGATTAAATCCCTGGTCAACCATTCAACTGGTGTCCCAGTATTCAGAAAAAAGCAAGATGCAAGATGTCCACTTGACTCACACATGCTCATTGGAGAGGCACTACTTATGTTTCCTGCTTAAAGCAAATAGGTAGTTACAGCTATCACTCAGTATTTAATCTAAAAGCAGTCAGGTAAAGGGCAAGAAAAGTCATGAACAAAGAGAAGTACTGTGCCTTCTCAAGGATGGGGGCCTGGTCATAAACAAATATAAATAAGTGCTCAATGGCTACATAAACTCCCATAAAGCTACAGAAAATGTTCACTCATCAGAGAGGCATTATGTAGGCTGCCTGCTTGAAGGTGATAGTTAAGGCTGCCACTAAAAGTTCAGTCCTAAAACAGCCAAGAAACGTGGCAAAAAAGTAAAAAAAAAAATAAAAAGAAACAAAATACCTTCTCTTTGTTTTTAAAAGGACAGAAGGTTTGACATACACAAATGCAAAAAAAAGTACTCAATAAGCCTCACAAATGTCCACAAAACTACAAAAAAAGTGTTGTTGATGTAGTCCTAATGAGGTGGAAATGGTCAGTGATGCCCATGTGATAGCATTAACCAGCAGTTATCTAACTACGTTGTGGTTTACATTAGAGGGAAGGTAAGAATACAGAGATGATGATAAGGGCTTTTAGGAGAGTAGATTGTGCCAAGTGGGAGGGGGTGCAAATGAGGTGAAGGGAGGTGAATAATGCACAGTACAATAAGGCCAGCAAAATCACCACAAACACTATAAGGATACAAGATACACAAGTGAAAAAGGTGTTTAAAAAAGGGGTCAGGAAGAGGTACAAGAGCTTTAAGTTGATCATACAGCAGTTAGGAAAAAGGTTATGTGATCCATATTACTAACATCACTGAGTGTGAAGGTTTGGGTACTTCAATGAAAAAAAAAAGAAAAATATGATTGTGGTAAAAAAAAATGTACAGTTACAAGAATCAGGTGGAGTAATGGCCACTGCAGCAGTGTTCTGCAGATAATAAAATTGATTCATCTGAATGTTACGAAATGAGAGACTTGGAAGAGATGAATATTGTGTTGTGGAATATTTCAGAAATGTTGGAAGGGTATATAAGAAAACTACAAGTAATTGGAGTTGATGATACTGTGTTTCTACAGTCTCAACCAATCACCATGATATAACTATGCAACAGTCGCTGAAGTGTGAAACAGAATGGAAAAGCTAGATGGCCAGGCTGAAAATGTGAATCAACAGTTGGTTGCAAGTAGGATAAAACTCATAGGAGTACTGTTGCAAGAAGAGGAAGGACTAGATTTGTTGTATTTTGTGAAAACTAAGATGGTGCAACAGGCTTCATGAAATCATCACTGGGAATTATAAAAAATGTATTGTTTATCACTGATTGTAACAGACACAACAATCTGTAGTAAACCTAAAGTTATTTTGGTACAACTTGTGGTGACATGGAGAAAATCTGGTGTCATGGCAAACGTCACAGCCAGGAAGAAAACTGAATAGCAGGTCAGACAGTGAATGTGGATCCTAATTATTCAGTTGCATCTTTTAGCAGAGACTGCACTTTATGGACACTTAAGGAATGCAAGAAACGCAAGTTAAAAGCAGTGCTGAAAGTGTTTTCTGTGGATAGAGGATTGACTTTTTCTGCTGAGAAAGTAATGGCCAAGTTAAAGTATATTAAACTCAGTAAATAATGTAAACTGATATTATAGGGATTACAAATCTAATTTATTAAGTGAAGGACATTGATTACATAGGGATTACAATGACCCTGAGTTCAGTAGTGGAAGAAACATTAGAGAGGCAGCAGCAGTTCAATGAAAGCAGGGCGACTGTAAATGTAAAGCAGAAAGTGAGGAAAGGCATGAGAGGTTTTAAATTGCTATTTAACTGTGAAGCATTATGAGCAGAAATATCTTTTAACCGTCAGTAGACACGGTATGTTCTAGAATAATGATGATTGCTGAAATGTGATTCACCTGTGGGAAGATGTACCTTTAAGATTAAAGTACTGAAGCAAGAAAATGTACTCTTAATTGAAGTGAAGTATTATTAATAAAAGCGATTCTCCATTCATTTTGATTCATTATTTAAGTATTTTCCGCAAGTGATATCAATATCTTTGGACACTTGTGTATTGGCAGCCTATACACAAAAATATATTAGCTAAATGCCCCTTATTACTAAATATCTTTTTTTTTTCTCTTTTTTTTCTTTTTGCTGCTATTAGACATGAAAGACAATATTCAAATGGAAATTTTCATATTCTGTTTTGAGCTGTGGCATGGAACTAACCATAATGGTAATATTGATGGAAACATGTATGCCAAGTGCTGCATTATTTTCTTGTTCTTTTGAAAGGTAGTGCAGGCCCCCCATGCCACAAAAGAGCTCATTTGCTATAGTATTCCATTTTAATTTGGATAACATTAAGTGAGCAATTTGCTTTAACTCTGAAAACCTTAACTCCTAACAAATCATTATCTAAAATTATTTTAGAGTGTTTTGCAACATTTTAATAATGTGGTGTTAAATATTAAAGCATTAATATTTTAGTGTTAGCTGTGCATTTTTTACTGGTTAATATTGAGCCATGGATAATTGTATTTATTTTTTGAGCCGCAAAGTTTATTTTATAAGTAAGAGAAAGTATAAAATCTTAACAGGATATGAATGTTTGGTATTCCATGCAACAATTATTAATATCAGTGCAGATGTTAGCGTCAGAAATGATAGGAAAAATTAGAAGGTCTATATATAGTGTTAAAATGCAAACATCTGTTTGAAGGTGGGCTATAGTCAGCTGGAAAGTCTTAGCAAGAAGATATAAGATCGCATGCTCTTCATAGGGGAACACTGAGGATAGCATTCTAAAAAGTGTAACAGTGCATTTCTCTAAATTTTGGAGTAGTTAAAGGGATAACTGCCATTGTTCTCAATGCACCAGACTAGCTCTCAGCTTTCTAGGACAAAGCAAAATATAGTGTTCATGTGTGATCTGCTAGTGAATTGTAACATTGACAAAGCAGATTTATATCTGATGCACTAACTCAATATGTGCTGGCTTTGCTAGCATTATGGTTATAGGAGTACATACCTCCCCAACACACACACACACACACACACACACACACACACACACACACACACACACACACACACACACACACACACACACAGGCAACATGCTCTCTCTAAATGACATGGTGGTTCGCTTTTTAGGTGTACAAATAAGCATAGTGTAAACACAGCCATCATACAATACATTAATTCATTAGATGCATTGCCAAGGTTACAATTTACATGCATATGTGAACATGGTTACATCACCCAGAAAGCTGAAACCTCATCTAGTGGATGGTGAATGGAAATAGTTACAAATGCCCTTATTACTTCTAGTATACCCCTTTAATTACTCTAAACTGGGGAGTACTGTAATGTAAGATATTTTGGAATCCCATTGTGAGTTCAATGTTTTCTGCAGTAGTGACTGAAGGATTTATTGATGAAGGGTGAGATTAGGAGGGAGTGATGCCAGTTACACTATGCTAGCTTTAATTCTCTAAGTAAAAAAATGGGTGTATATCAGTTCACCAAAATGGCTAAAGTTCTAACACCATATGTTCGAACTTCTAACCACGAAGTGCAAAAACATTGAAGTCTTAGAACAGCGATTTTTTTCCCAGAAAAAAAAAATCACTGTTCCAAGAAACACACACACAACACAAGCACACCAAAAAAACAGCAATCCACACACATACACTTAAAATCCTACATCTAACCCTACACTAAACTGTACATACACTACTATCTATCCACTTACCTTAACCCAAATCCTAACCCTAAGGTCCGTCACTATCGCACACTCACCTGACCCGCGCCCTAACCCTAACTCATCTATCCCACCCTAACCCTAAAGTCTATCACTATCACACACCCACCTCACCTGCGCCCTAACCCTAACTCACCTAATCCGCACCCTAACCCTAACATCCATACAATCGCACACTTACCAGAACCTGACCTGTAACTTTCCACCACAGTCCTGAAAATCGCGAAGCCACAGAAACGGTCCACCAAATTCTTTCCCTGGGAAAGAATTTGGTGTTCCTCAGCTTCGCGATAATCAGTGTTCGAACTTCACAGTTCGAACATATGGTGTTCGATCATCAGCCGTTTCGACGGACTGATATAGACCCAAAAAATGAAGACCAGAAATTGAAAATTTATTTTGTTATCAATGGTCTTTCAAATATATGAAGCACACAGTGGTATTCAGGATCTGTCTCTGTTGCTGGTTCTGTGATGGGTTGACCATTGTAAATGTTTATTGATAGCAGCGGCACAATATACTGCCAAGCTGACTGTTTTCAAATGACTTAAGACAAAAAAGTTGACTGCAGTGATAATGAGAAGCTAATATTGCATTCTGCAGTGCTTCCCTGTTGAGAGTCATTTTCAGTCATTATTGGATCCAACACTGGACCACACAAGTTTAGAAGAAAGATGCTGCAAGGGCTCTTTGAAGAAGTACAATAGTTTGAGAAAAGTAAACAATGAGCTGGGGAAGTATTTGTTCTATTTCATTACTTAAGGCTGGCAGGCAGAGCATTCAGTGATCCATTTATTCATTCATATATTCATTTATTTATATTTTGTTCACTAGGTACATGGACTTGCCAGAAGATCCTTTTCAGCCATGACCTACACCCTAAGAAGAGACACATCCAAACAAATGTTACAGCAGTTTACAGTTAAAGCACACATTTGATAGTATGTTTAAATTACATTCATATACTGTGGATTTACTCTGTGTACCTTATTTACAGCTTAGACTAGAGATATGCAACTACTAAAGGTTTAGTTTATAAGTACAAAAAATTATGCAGAAATGAAGAAATGTGTTTAGTCATAAGGGTTGCACATTGTATAGAAAATGACTCCATCTTGATTCCTTTTTAAGATGGTTTAGTAAATCTGTCTTGAATAGTAGGTACTGCCTATTATCTATTATGCTTTGAAGGAATGAATTCCAGGCTATTGATGCAATTTTCATGAATGTCCTTCTACCTACTGCAGTCAGGTAGTGTGGTATGACCACAGTAGTGGCGTCACCATTGCCTGTACAGTGATAGAGGGCCTTTCAGAATGTTGGATAGAAGTGCTTCCCATATATCAGCATCATAATGTGATGAGTTCTGCCAGTGAGAAAACAGAAATGAGATACCCATTAAAAGGTGTAATAGCATTTTTAACATGAGTACATATATTATGCAATAAATAGTTAATAGTGAAGGCAGTGCCTAAGTATAATGCCTTTTTATATCTTTTGGCATGATGCATCCATTTGTTTGTGCAGTAGATGGAATATATTAATGAACTACTGCATGAAGTAGAACTACAGATGAGAGTTCCTGAGACAGTGCTGCCTTCCCTCCTATGGAAATACATGAAGGTTCTGATACAGCATATACTAACAACACTAAAATAAAATCATATGGTGTCAAAGTAAATGCTTGAGATGACATTTAGAATTAATTGTTTAACTAAACATATCACAAGAAGCATTTAGCTGTATTTGTGGATAATATATAATGATGTTTACATATGTTTTGTGTTACTCTGATTGTAAGATCAATAAAAGATTTTCAAAACAAAAGACTTGGGAGATGCAGAGACTCTGAATGTTTTGCTTTGTTCTTCATAAAGGTTAGGATAGAACACAAGGCTGGGAGGAGGAAGGACAGAATGGATGGAGCAGTGGACAGACACCAGGATAGACAGGGAGAATATAATGAAGGCACTGGCTGCCCTTAGGGAGGATGAGACACAAGAGCAAGATTAACTGCCTCCCATAGTTCTCAGTTATCTGGTCAGTCTGTAGCAGATCTCCTTACACAGATGTTTAACAGATCACTTGTCAGACAGAAGTTCGTGAGGACTGGAGAACAGCAAGTACTATACATTTCTATAAGTGAAAGGAACAGGGTAGTACAGGGACCTGCAGACACATTACCTTAAAAGCAGTGGCAGGGAAAAGTCATGAAAATAATTCTGAAGAAACAACTGGCCAGAACCATGATGGGTTGGGGGAAAGAGGCAGCTACTCCAGTGGAAGCTGTTAAGGGATGTGATGAGGTGGCTACCAGGATATCAGGTCTTCATAAATGAATGTTGATACAGCATTCACACTTACAGTGAAGCTCAGTGTATGCTGATAACTGTAGCCAGGTACTTGGTACAGTTGTAGCAAGAATTTTACTACAGCACAAGGGATCTGGCCATGAGTCTGGTAGAGCTAGCTGCAGTACTTGGCTTTATTATAGGACAATACCTGCTAAAGGTCCATGGTGAGAAGAAGCAATCATTCCTGCTGCATAAAGGAGAACTTGACAAGATAGAACTTGCCTGATGTCCTGGCATGCTTAGATGTCTACAAGGCCTTTGTTTCTATCCTGCAAAGATGGCTTTTAGGAAACATAAAGATTTGGGAGGGGACCAAGACTGAAGAATTGGATATCTGCATGCTTACATGTGGAGGAAACAGAGGCTCATAGTAAGGGAAATAATGTGAGGAACAAAAATGCAACTAGCAGAGTGTTATGGCTATCATTTCTATGTGCAGTACTTCCCTGTGTGTTTGTCTCTGATATATCTAAGGGAACAGGCAATATAATCAGCCCCTTCACTAATGGCACAAAGCTAGTTGCAGCAGTAGAGATGGGAGAGGCCAGGAAAGGATTTCATTGTTTTAGTAGGCAGAATGGTAGAAACTGGAATTTCATTGCTGACAGAGGCAAAATACTGTAACTGGGCCGCAAGATGCCTTGTGCGAAGTATTAAATGGAAGTAGAGTGGAAGCAATTGCGATATTACAGGAACAGGAACTTGGAAGAATTGATCACACCTGGAACTGACCACTAGCAGAAAAGTAAGATAGTGTTAGCAGCAGTTAATGTAATATAATATAATTCTGAGGTGTATCCTCAGAAGAATAAATCAAAAGCAAAGAGATAATGTCCACAGTCTTGAGACCCCTCGTCACAATTACTGTGTACAGTTCTATAGACCATATATGAAGAGAACCCCCCCCCCCCCACACACTTCTGAAGAGTCCAGAGAAAAATCATCTGAAAGATGTGTTGTACAGAAAGGGAAAATATTGGTGCCAGAAACTAGAAGCACTGGAGCTCTTCTGACATGATATCAGTACAGAACTTCAAGTTAGGAAGCTATTAAGGGACTGCAACTGACCAGGAATAATGAGGGAATACGCAGAATACTTATAGGGATCAACTACTCTCTGCATCTCAAAAAGTACTTTACTGAGAGAGTTTTGGATTTATGGAACAGACTACCAGAACAGGTGACAGAAAGGTAATGTATGGATGTACTCAAAAGGATGTGCATCATATAAGGAAAGGGTGAAGAGGAAATCAGAAATGGAGGGAAGATAAAATGGTAAATGGTCTCAACGAAAAAACTAAATACATCTAGTAGCTCCTTCTGCCATCAGTATGAATGATTCCCTCTTAATGAAGGCCTTTACACATGCTTTCTCTCCTTCGCTGATCCATATGCTGTATGTCTTCTGTCTTTGTCACGTATGCTGTAATTCCCACAATGCACTGCACTTACTGTTGTATTTCTGCATTTTCCTTGCCCCAAACTACAGTTTCGGCAGACTTGGACAGTATAATTAGCTCTTCCTTATGTCATGGCCTTTGAGATGTATTCTTTTCTTGTTATCTTACTCTAAAAAAGAGAATTATTTAGTCTCCGCAGAGCAGTCCTTACCTGACAGATGCTGCTTTTGCAGACTGTGTCCTCATCCTTCTGTTTTCTTCTTTTTAATTTCTATTTTCTCAATGATATATCATTACCATATCCCTGTTTTCTGTTTCTTGTGGAAAAGTATGTCTTATGTTTTATTTAGTACATTTCTGTGCTGAAAACCCCTGTGCAAAATAGGGTAAAATTCCATTCAGATTCTCTGAAAACATCATACAGGTAAGATTTTACTCAAGAGATGATACATAGCATGTGCTTTAAAACTAGACTTTATGCACTGTGTACAAATATATGTGCAAAATCTTTGCTGTGAATGCACATGTATAAGTATATGTAACTAAATGCTTACATTTATGAGTATGTTTCTGTGAATAAATCTGAATTAGGCAAACAAAGGAGGTTTATACATAGTGATTTACTTCTTTTATCCATAGGACCCTATGCAATACTGTGCAAACTGATCAACAGCATATGAATTGTGAAAACAAGCAAAAAGATTGCTTTTATCCTCTGGATGGAAATAATAGAGTGGCAATGGCCAAATGCCTCATATTCCTAAATTGATAGATATATGGATAAACAGGCAGACGTGGCATGTAATTTTGTGCTCTTTCTACAAGACAACAGTTAATGTTTGTCAGTAAAAGCTTCCTCAGTAAAGCTAGTTTGTTCCTCTGCACAAATGCAGTGATACTGCAAAATTCCTCCAAATATTTAAACTTAAACTTTGGTTCTAAAAGAAATTGCATTATTGAGTGTTGCCTAACATTTCATTCTTTCTTTCATTTAGATTTTGATGAGCCATTTGCTCACAGGCAGGGAATAGGTGTTGTATACGTGTCCAAGCAGGAGTATGCAGAGGTGCCATGCATCGTATCCATCCCTGACCTCAATGTCACTCTCATCATGGTAAGGACACTCTCATGCAATAATAAAGTTGTTTTATAGCACTGCTAAAAATTCCCACTGCCAATTAGCACAGTTAATTATAACACTGCAGTGTTATTATTTATTTTATACGCTGTTCCCTGTGGCTATGAAACGTAGTAAAAATTCCAACGATATACTTTGCAGCATACAAAACTAGAAGTTCAATAAAAACTTTTATTGCAGTACAAAGTGAGCGCTTTCGCCAACAGGCTTCTTCAGACTTATAACGGCCTGTTGGCGAAAGCGCTCACTTTGTACTGCAATAAAAGTTTTTATTGAACTTCTAGTTTTGTATGCTGCAAAGTATATCGTTGGAATTTTCTACTACGTTTCATAGCCACAGGGAACAGCGTATATGGTGGTTGGATTTTATTTTTATATATTTTTTACGCTGGTTCCCGTCTCCGTTGGAGTGCTACTCTGCATTGGGATTGTTTTTTATTATTTATTTTACTTTTAACTATTCAGCAGATAGCCACACTATGTTTGCTTATTCCAGCATACAAATGCATGCGCAGTTTCATATGTTAGCAATTATATATATCTGAGATATTGTAGTCCATACATTTTATTCTCTGTATAGTATTTATTTTGTATAGAAGGTTATTCATCTCAGATGTTAATCATATTGATCACTGCTGCAGTTACCTTAGCTATATAAGTTATATCCTTCCAAGGATATAACAGCTAGCCAACTTCCAAAGAATCAGGATGCCTTACACACACCTGAACTGTCAAGCAGCTTAAGCTGAGCTGACTAAAAGACAAGTTTTGGTGCAAAGCCCTTCAGAGCTTTCCTGCCACTGAAGAGTACGCTCCCTTGTGGCTTTTGTGATGGTCAGCTTGTGCTTTCTATTGCTGGGTAGATAAATTCCCTTTGGGGGAAGAAATTTCCATTTTCTTAAATTTATTGATGGTTTATTACTTTCCTATTCAGGAAAGTTATTTTAAAGCTAGGAGTGTTGTGTTTTAATGGACTGTCTCAAGACTGCAAATATACGGAGCAGTCATTTTTACTGCCAGTTTAAAAGAAGTGTTAACTAAGTGAAAACATTTTCTGTGGATAATTTCCTTGGTTGGCTGGCATAGTGTTTGAAAGTGCTTTTTACTGTGTTTTCCTCTGTCAAAAAAGGTAAATATTTTGTGACTGGTAGTTTTACTGGCATTTGCTGCTTGTCTTCACAAGGAAAGAGGCACCATTTTCAGCTTGACCATGGAACAGACTACCAATCCCATGGTTGGTCCTTTTTTCCAGTCACAAAAAGAAAAAGTTAAGCAAACAGCCTTTGCCACCACAGCAGGGTAACCATTTGTATCTGCCCCAGGTGGGTGACTCTGCTGTGGCCATTTGTTCTGCCTCAGTCTACTCATCTTTTACCTCAGATCTATCTGGGGTAGCACCTAAAGTCACTATAGACCAGGGGTTAGCCACAGCCTCTACAGCTGTTGGATTCCCCTCAGTGGAGAAGGGAGAGTCACTCTTCTTGGTCTTGGGAGAGGGAACGGCAAGGTTTCCCTGTTGTGCCAGAATGCTGTGCTTATCCCTGGGGAAGCAGCTGCTCCAATTAGTAACACAGCCGGCCCCATTTTTTTTCTCTCAAAAAGAAATAGAAAAAACAAGCATGTTTCAAATCCTTCTCATTTTTTTTTTTTCGAAAGAAAGAGGGATTCTTCTTTTCCTTAAAAGATTCAAGATTCTGAATCTGAACAGGAAGATGTTGGGGGCATTTTTTTCCCCTCAGATTTTTTATTCAGACTCAGAGGAGGGATTAGCTTCTGATTCTACCTGTGGGGGTTTCTTGTTTTCTTGTTTTCTGAGACTATTGCTAGAATGTGTCACTGTTTTCAGTGGGAGAACACTGAGGTTTCTCAGTCCCTCAGAAAATGCTATAACATTTGCAGAAGGATTTTCCAGAACTTACACCTATTCATCGTGATCTATCAGCTTTAAAGGATGTGTATGTTACTGCCTTCAATTTCCCATTAGTCAGCCAGCTGCCCCTAAAAAGGCAGATAGGGTCTATAAAATGTATCAGTTTTTTAAATTTATATACACCATTCCCAAACCTGAATGAGCACCTATAGCTTTAGCTGGTCCCACTGATGCTAAGTACTTAGGTAATGCCAATCCTACTCTTTCTGATAAGGATGGGAACATTATTGATAAGTATGGGGAAGCAGTATATACTTCTGCAACTTTGGTTTCCATAATTTTGAATTGTTCAGTTTGTATGTATATAGTTTGTTCTGACAAATTGTGAAAGCATGAGAAATTTTTATTTGCAGTTTCTTCTTGTGAGGAAATATCTGCTTTACATAATTTAGTTTCTTCTTTTGCATAGGTCACTACTCATCATTTAAAGTATGTGTATGACTGTTGATAATTCGGGTCTATGTTAAATCATCGAATGCTAAAAGCGAACAATGATTTAGCGAACTCATGTAAGCGAAAGCTTACAATCTCAAATGTTTAGAACAGCAATTTTTTTCCAAGGGAAAAAAATTGCTGTTCTGTAAAACAAATAAAAAATGTTAAAACATTACATTAAGTGGGGGGCTTTGCCCCCCATCCCCCAATCCCCACACACACACACCCTACTTAAATATACCAACTCCAAGATCACACTACAGTCACAAAAACAGCAAAGTAACAGAAGCGGCCAAGCGATTTCTTTCCCAGGGAAAGATTTCGCATATATGCCATTTTGCTTTTTTGCCTTTTCGTGATTTCAAGTTCGATCATGATGCATTCGAAAGAATGCATCTTTGATCATTTAATAGGAACCTGATAATTCTTCCAGGGCAATGGCCAGTGGTATTGTTTTAAGAAGGTCTGCATGGCTTTATTCTCAGAACCTTCTGGATGATGATAAAATAAGATTTTAGATTCTGCCTTGGAAAGAGATTGTGTTCGGTTTCTCTGCTGCAAAGATGATCAAAAATTGTGATGAAAGGGGCAAGCTTATCCAGGGAATCTCTAAGATGTTTCAGCTCTTCTTTTTCCAAATTGTCTAAGGGATTATCTCTCCTCTTCCATTTTTGGCAGAAAATGGAATAAACAGTCTAACTAGAATTCTGGTAAACAGATGTTTAAGAAAGAATGATAAGGGAATTCCAAAGAGAGTTTCTAACCTCCCAAAGCCAAGGACAGTCCAATATAGCTATATGCCTATTCAAGAGACCTTGTGACCCACTCTTAACCTGACAAACCCCCCCCCCCTTTTTCTTTCAGAAAGTATTATCTTCATTTTTCTCTTTGGCAAGAGATTGCTTCAGACAAATGGGTTCTGAATATCATTCATCAAGGTTACAGATGGCAGTGTGAGAAAATTCCTAATTTCCAGGGGGTCATTCCTCATCCTCCAGATC
Source organism: Protopterus annectens (assembly GCF_019279795.1). NCBI lineage: Eukaryota > Metazoa > Chordata > Ceratodontiformes > Protopteridae > Protopterus > Protopterus annectens. The sequence continues at coordinate 1,981,233,527 of NC_056733.1, read as the reverse complement.
AGACTCTTTTGTTTCCACCTGTTCTTTGTCACATGCTATCCCAAGGACTGATATAACCAGTTCCTCCTTCCCAAATAGGGAAGATTTTTTTATTTAATGATATTCCTAGTGCCAAAGAAAGAAAATACTTGTAGACTAATTCTGGATCTTTCCTTTTTAAACATTCTTTCTGACATTGCCCAAATTCAAATGATGTCACTTCACAACCTGTTACATTTACTTCCTGTTTCAAGTTTCCATCTACTAACACAAGACTTATAAGATGCTTATGATTATATCCCTATTCTTCAAGATTTCAAATGTTTCTTAAGTTTTTTTTTTTTTATGTCTGGATCATATTATCAGTTCTCAACCTTACCCTTTGGACTATCCACTGTACCAAGAGTGTATATAACATGTCTAGCTCCAGCTGTAACTCATTGTAGGCTACAAGCTATCCACAATTTTTTCCATATTTAGATGACTTGCTTATTCTTGCAGAGTCTTTATCAAAGTGTCAGGAATCTCTTTTGGGTGAGAGATCTCTTATACAAGTTGGGATTCCAAGAGAATAATCAAATGCCTTTCTTTACCCCCTCATACAGGATTGTGTTCCTGGGATGTCAACTAGACACCTCAGTTCAAAGAGTTATTCTTCCACAGGAAAAAATAGATCCTTATTTAGATCTGCTTCTATGGTTTTCCAGTCAAACTTCAGTCAATGCAGAGGAATATCACAAGATGTTTGGGTCTCATGGTATATGTGATTCTCATGATATCCCTGGCAAGACTACACATGAGGAAAATACAGTGGAATCTGTTTAGTCCCAGTACACCCTTTATCCTTTCACATCTCAGTACTGGGGTTTGTCAGAAGAGAAATCTAGATAAACTTAAATTCCGGTCTCCCCTTCTCTCTCCCTGCTCCAAAGCAGTCAGTCACCACAGATACATCAGACTTTGCTTGGGAAGCAGTTTCAGGAGGGAGGAAAGCATATGGGGTGAGAGACACCAAGTACAGACACAAACACATAAATATGCAGGAGTGCTTGCTCTGATCAAGGTCTTCAACTCTCTAAACCATCTTTAACCCCTTCAAACTCTTCAAAGTAGTTTCAGACAATGTCACAGTCGTGTGGTACATTGACAAACAAGGGTTAAGCAGGTCGTACCCTCCTTTAAAGACTACCCATGTTAGCTTGATATGATATCTTCACGCATGATGGCTTCAGAGCACAGTCTCACTCTACAGGCATCCTACATTCCATCAGATCAAAACTGTGTGGCAGACACGCTGAGCAAAACCAGGGTAGACCCTCATAAATGAAGATCAGGGGGTCTTCCAACATTTGATACTCCTCTTTGAATAATCAACTGTCAAGATTCTGTTCATAGATACATAGGTTGGTATTAGGCTATTGGCCCTAGGGCCTATACAAGCCTAGCCATAACAATTCCCTGGCTATTTCTTCCCACAATATTTACTTCCCTGGACCGCTGTCTAGCAGGGTGACTGACATGATCCCCAGGGTAAGTTTCCTATCTCCCATCCAGTCGTCAAGGTTCCTTTTGAAGAGGGCCAAGGAGGCATTCTGCTTGACATGTATGGGAAGTCTATTTCAGAGTATAGGGAGTCTCTGGTTCAGGAACCTATCCCTCCAGCATGCTTTGTTTATTGTGATGACAAGGTTTAGGTCCCTGGAGTGTGTGGCTCTGATGGATTGGGTTTAAGTGTAGCATGTCCAACAGCTCTGGATTTGACATGGCCTTGTATGTTAAGCAGAGATCACTTCCGAGTAGACGATCTGCAACATGGTATAGCTGGAGTTTTTTTAGTCGGTCAGCATAGGGCATCTGCTTTAGGCCTGTGATTCTTTTAGTGAGGTGTTTCTGCGGCCTTTCCAGTTGTTGCAGATGTCTTGTGAGGTACATACCAAATGGGATGTTGTAGTCTATGATGGGTCTAATGAGGGATGAGTACAGTGGGACAATGAACCCCCTTTTTTCTGGATGAAAAGCCCTTAGTGATGAGGTGTGTCACATAGAAGGATTTCCTGACTGTTGTGGCAATGTGGTTATTGAAGGTGAGACCACTGTCCACCTGTGTCAATAAGTCTCTTATCACACTTTCAGAGTTTAGTATACTGCCACCTATGTTTTTTCCCAAAGGGAATAACTATACTTTTCTTGCCATTGAGCTTGAGCCTATGACTCTGGCACCAAGCACCTGTTTTTGTAAGGCCCTTTTGTAGAATATTCACATCATTTGGGGATTCAATAATGGCTCCCAGTTTGCAGTCATCTGCAAACTTTGTTAGCCAGAGTCCCTCAGTGTTGGCCTGTACTTCAGAGAAGTAGATGCCAAACAAGAGTGGTCCCAGGACTAAACCCTGAAGTACTCCACTTGTCACTTGTCTGGAGCTGGATTTGGAGTCAGCTACTTTTACAGTGTGGGTTCTGTCAGTAAGCCAGTTGGCAACCCATCGAGTGACATAGGGATTTATGACAAGCTTAATAAGTTTGTCTATGATTCCAGAGTGGTGGATGGTATTGAAGGCCTTGGTGAGGTCCAGATAGGCTGTGTGGACTGCCTCGTCCACAGCTCTGGAGATTGATTCAAAGAAGTCAATCAGGTTCAGGAGACACGATCGGCCCTTCACGAATCCAAACTGGGTGGGGTCCAGTGTTTGAAGGTTGCCAGTGTCTTTGTTTATAAGTTCCATGATAATACGTTCTATGGCCTTGCAGATTAGGCTCGTCAGACTGATGGGACTGTAGTTCCCGGGATCCAAGGTGGATCCCCCCTTGTGGAGTGGGATAATTGTAGCTGTCCACCACTCAGTGGGCACGAAGCCTGAGGTGAGGCTATGATTAAACATGACACTTCTCTGAGGGGTCAGTTCATTTTGTAGTTCATGTAGTACACAGCCTGAGATGTCACCTGTTCCCATGGATGCTGTATTCTTAGCTTTGTTGAGTGCAGTTTTTAACTGTGTGGCCATGATTACCAGAATTTGGCAATCTTTCTGTATTGAGATGGGCCCTTTAGGGGGTGAGGGGGGGTGAAGTTGGCACTGAATTGATCTGCCAGGATATTGGCAATGCCTCTGTGATTAGTATATTTAATGCCATTCTGTTGTAGCTCAGAGCAGATCTGAGCATTGTCATTTAGATTCTTGGCATAGCTATAGAATGCCTTGTGGATGTCTTTGGAATCTTTGGCAATTTTATTTTTGTAACTAGCTTTGGAGGATTTTATGAGGGATCTCAGCTTCTTACTGAGGCTGGTAAGGGAGTTTTTTGCATCCTGGGATTTTCCTCTTTTGTGCAACAGTTTCTTCCTTCTGTTGTATAGTTTTTTTATGACAGGGGACAACCTGATTGGCTTCCTTTTTTTGGAGGAGAGCATCTTGGTTCTATTTGGGGTGGCACGATTCATGCAAGAGTGGATGCGCTCATACAGTGCTTTAGTGTAGGATTTGGCAGTCAAACTTTCAGTTCCCATCTGCATGGTTGTCATGAAATTTGTCACTTCTGACTTGAGTAGCATGAAGTTGGCTTTGGAGAAGTTTTGTACAGATGTTTCCTTACTGGGGGGGTGGTGGGATGTGGATGTCAAAGGTGATTAGCTTATGGTCAGATCTAACCAACGAGGGGGTGACCACTGGTGTACAGCATCGATTTCCCATGATGGTAATGACCAGGTCCAGGATATTGAAGCCCCTGGTGGGACTATGGATTAGTTGATCCAGGGCCAAGAATCATTGGGCAAAGCTGTTGGTACACAAGTATTTTTCCCAGTTAATAGCAAAGTAGTTGAAATCACCCAGTATTAGGATGTTTGGTTGTATCTTAATATTTTCCAGTATGTTTAGAAAGGTATAGTGAGAATCTTGGGGCATGGTGGGGGATCTGTAGCAAGCTACAATTCGGATTGCAGTCTTACCTAGTGGTAGTTGCACCTGGAGAATTTCAGATGCATTGTGTTGGGCAACTAGCCTGGAGGTGTGAATATGGACACACCTCCACCTTTAGTGTTTCAGTCCTGGTTTGGTGGCCAAAAAGTGTGGTAAGAGTTGTAGCCTGGTATTGCAGGAGTGCTCCCTGGTGCTTTGAACCAGGTCTCAATTACTGCACAGATATCGATGTTCTCCATTTTTAGGAGTGCCTCAAGGGAGTACATTTTGATATTTAGACTTCTAGCATTGAGTAGCATTACCTTCATATTTTGTATATTTGTACATGTTACAGTGGAGGTTTTGTCCTTTGAGCCTTGCCTAAAAAAGACACTATAGGGGTGGTATGAGCCTTAGCCAGTAACCTGAATCCCAAGGGGTGACAGGTGCAGACCATCTCTGGCAAAGCATCGTGGTTTGTCGATCATGTCTTCCCAGGCAGACAGATACTGGATCCCCTTTGAATGACACCAGAAGCTTAGCCAATTTTTGAAGTCAATCATGTTGTCCTTATACTGTAGTATAATTCTGGATGAAGGCAAGATGCTACTCAGGGCTAGGATCATACCTGCCTGGGCCACATGATCCGAGAGCTCTTCCATGTCTCTTTTCATGTAGTCCAGGGAGGTACATCTCAAGTCATTCACTCCAACATGGACAATGACAGAGTCATATTTGTACTTGTTGTGGAGTGACTTGAGTGCATGCATTATGTGGTGGATCCTGGCACCTGACAGGCAGCTGACAGTAACTTTCTCCTTGTTTAGCCTGGTGAGTGGGCATCAGTGTGCCTGACTATAGAGTCACCTATGACTAAAGTGTTGGGTACATTGTCTTGCCTTAGGGGCTGTTGTTGGGTGGCACACTGGTGTTGCGAGTTATGTGATACTTTGGTTGTGATTGGTGTTTGTTTGTATTTCAGCTTCAGAGGTCCTTATTGCTTGGGCAGGTTAATGTTAAGGGCTGCCACATATGTGGGTTTAGTGTTGCTATGTGTGGGTGTTAGTAGTAAGGGTTTTAATGGGCTATGTGTTGCTTGAGGTGTAGTGCTGGTGTTAACCTTCTCCTCTTGATTGTCTAGCACAATCTTGGTTGGAGAGAGCTTTGTTTCCAGTTTGGCTATGTAAGTGCATCTCTCGCAGGTTGTAGTGTTGGATGGTAGCAGGAGAGGGTTGTCTGTGTACATGAGGCAATTGCTGCATTGCCCCAGTATGCTCAGATTCACCAGGTGGACAGGAGAAATCATCGGAAGCTGATCCTTGGACATGACTGGTTAGGTGCTTTCTTTTTTTTTTTGTAAAGTACAAGAGCTGTTTTCCCTTACCTTGGCAAAGTACTTTGCAATTATAGGCTTAGTGCCTATGATTAATTTCTCCTTATTGACAAGGAAAGTTGAGTGCTTGTATCAGTTTAAGGCTTCCTAGTGTTTTCCAGCAGGTTTTAGAGCAAGTGCTAGTCACAGACAATCCAACCAGAAAGAGTCATGAATCAATGCACTCTGCTCCTACTCTCACCAGGATCAGAATATAAGCACAGATTCCAATCTGTCACCTATAAAGCCGTTATTAAGCTTTCTGGTGATCAGCAGTCTCCAGGAAATAATGTAACTGCACTCCTTCTCTCACCAGGAGAAAACAGAAGCACTAATCCCAAGATGACTTCTGAAAGGCAGAATGCAGACTCTGCAATAACCGGTGGTCTTGCAATAGATGCTTAAAGGTAAGATGAAAAAAAAATCGCTTATCCTAAAACTGCAGTGTGCACTAGAGGAATTAGATGTGAAAGTAGGTAACTTAAGTTTTACCTGTCTAAAAGGTTAAGTTTTAGTGGAGAGTCACTATTTTTAAAACAGCAAGATAGATTGAAAGGGGGTAGTCACTTTTGTATTCTGGTACTGTGGAATACATTAGGATGGCCAATAAATTTAAATAGTTGAATGGGAGTGATTTCACAAAATGATAATTTTGTGCTTACTCACACAAGCCAGTAAAAGCAGAGAGGAAATGAGATATATGGTCAAATTAACATAAGGGGCAGGCAACTAGAAAAAGTGGTGTTTAGGAACACAACAGTAAATGGGTGAGAGGGTGGGAAAAATTATTTCTGCCTGACTCAAAAGAGACAGAGCTGTGGTTGCTTTTCAATTTTTAATATACAGTTAAAAGCAGAATACAAGTAAAACACAAGGTAAAGAAAATGAATCACAGTATTCAAAATAGAAAAGGCAATAAAGTAATACAAAACACAACAAATAAAAAGCAAACTAACCTTTCCTCACAGCAAAATGTAGCAGAGTCTGGGTGAGCCTTTCAAGTAAAGTTCTGAAATGCTTTATTTTACCCCTTAAATAAAAGGTTTAGTTTCTAGCTCCAACCCCTCAGTTCACAGATGATTAACCTTAACTGACTTCTTCTATCTTATGTGTGAGTCTTTAATTGACCTGTTCTAATTTCTGCCTGATTCACATGAGACAGAACTGTGGTCTCTTTTCAAGTTTTAATATGCAGTTAAAAGCAGTTAAAAGCAGAATACAAGTAAAACACAAGGTAAAGAAAACAAATCACAATATTCAAAATAGAAAAAGGCAATAAAGTAATATAAAATGCAACAAATAAAAACAAACTAACCTTTCCCTCACAACAAAGAATAGCAAACTCTGGGTGAGCCTTTCTAGTAAAGTTCCAGGACTTAATGCAAGAAGACCTGGAAGACAGGAGCCTTTTCTTTTCTTTTCTTCGGGCAGTAATGTTCCTGCATGCTTTCCACCCTTTCCATTAATATCTAGGGTACTGCTGAAGATTCAGAAAGAATCCACCAAGATTGTTGTGGTGACTCCCTTCTGGCCTAGGCAACTGTGGTTATACCTTCTTTTGGAAATGGCCAGGGGCAATTACCTCAAGCTTCCTCACAGACTGGATGTACTTACACAAGAATAGGAGTGATTGATATGCTATGACATCAGTCATTTTCAAGTGACTGCCAGGATGATAAAGTCTTAATTCCTTTCAGGTACCTATTTACTGACAACATACAGCAAGTACTAATGGAGGAAAGAAAGCCTACTACTAGAAAATCATATATTAGCAAATGGAAAATGTTTTGTAGTTGGTTCCAACAACATAACCAGCACCCATTCATGGATAGTTGTTTTCTGATTTTACAATACTTGCGTGAGTTACTAGAAAGTATGGCCTTTCTTATTCCTATTTCAAAGTTCTTTTATCGGCTGTTTCAGCACATCTGCCAATAGATCCTCCTCTTTAATGCAGTCTCACGTCAAAATGTTCTTGAAAAGGGGTTTGCAAAAGAGGCTGCCAAGTAAACTGGTTGCCCCTCCTTGGGATCGGAATTTTGTGTTAAAGAAGATATCACTTGCTCCATATGAGCCAGCTAATCTGGGTGACTTGTGATTATTAAAATAGAAACCATTTTTACTGATTGCTCTGACCTCTGCAACAGGGGTATCTGAGTTGCAAGCTCTTATGGTGAGTAAACCCTACCTCATTTTCCATAAGGCAAAGGTTTCTTTGAGAACTAATCCTGCTTTTATTCCTAAAATTGGTTTACTTTAAGTCAAGCTATCCAACTCCCTGTTTTCTTTAATTAATCTAAAAATGAAGGAAAGAGGATACTGCATACCTTACTTCATATGTTGGACGTCCACAGACATCTCAGATACTATCTTGATAGAACTATATCTTTCAGATCTTTGAATCAATTATTTATTTCTTGTGAAGGTAAGAGGTGTGAAGAAGAGTTCCTCCCTAACCCAATTTAATTGTAAATTAGACAATTGGATGGGGAACATGAAATTCATCCCTGATTTGGCACTTATGTCTCTAATGGACACAGGCAGCCTATTAATGCTTCATCTCCCAGGCCCCTGCTTGTAAATGTTTCATCTCCCAATCCCCTGCTTACATTTCTCAATGGTACCAGAACTTATCAGAAATTTGGGATGCATGGCTACGCTTAAAATGTTCCTTGTGGTAATTAGCCTACTAAACACCTATGAACTTAAGAAGGGACAACCTATGAAAAACAGTCTCTTTCCAAATGTTTTTTGTTATAATCACCATAACAGATCTATTCCAGGCAGGGTCAAGGCCATCTCTACCAGGTCATGACCTCCTCTATGGCCTTTTAGATAGAGTTTAAATATAGAAATTGTCTAGAAGCTGCAAATTGGTCCTCTGTGCATACTTTTACAAAGCACTGTAAGCTTGATTCTTTTTCTAGGTCCAGATCAATCTTTGCTAGAGCTATTTTCCAGAGGTTCCTTGATTCCACCTCCCAAATGTAGTTAGCTGTGGTAATCTACCTATATAGCTAAGGCTGCTGCAACAGTGATCAAGATGATGAACATAGTTGTAAGTTGAACTTATCAGAACAGTAGATGTTTGAATGATCATTGCTGCAGTAGCTACTCCCTTCCTCTATCACCCTTGTTTTTTGGTGTGTTTTTTGTGCCAGGGTATGGATATTTATTTTTTGTTGTTCGTGCCATAGTTCTTTATGCCATAGTTCTTTCTGGCCTCTGCCTCCCTCTTTCTGCTGGTGGGAAAGCTTTGAAGGGCTTTGTGCCCAAACGTGTCTTTTAGTTAGCTCAGCTCAAGCTGATTGACAGTTTTGGTACATGGATGATACCCTGAAGCTTTGGAAGATGATCGGATATTATATCCCAGTCAGGATATAATCCATATAGTTAAGGATACTACAGCAGTGATTATTCAAACATCTACTGTTATGGTAAGTTTGTCTTACACAACTGCACTTTTTAGCCATATATTCTAAAGGCATAGTTGCCATAATGGTTGAGGTCGTTGCCTCTCAAGCACAGGGCATTAGGCTTGATCCTGACCTCTGACCAGTGCCTGTTTGGAGTTTGCATGTTCTCCACATGTCTTTTTACTGACTATTTCCATCTCAAACATGAGTTGTATGTCAAAAGAATGTATTTTATAGGTAGGTTACTTAATTAAATGAATGGCAATTGTTTAGTTTTTAATTGCATTACGATTGTCTAATTAACACAAGCAGCTATTTAAGCTGATGTTTCAGAATGTCCTAACAACTTGACAAAGCTAGGAACATCCTAGCGAAAGCGCTTGTGATACGTGATTTTGGTGTGGTTTTCTACAAATAAAGACCAGTGTTTTGGATTTATTCGAATTTTGTGGTGTCATTTTCGTGGCAGTCGAATTTGTTTCTTGGTCCTGTTTCTTTGGTTCTGGTTTAGTTGTCAAAAGAATGTGCCCAAAATTGAAGAGAATCGTGAGTAGCACAGGCTCTATTTGTTGCCTAGCGAGGAAAGATTTGTATAGACTAGACCACTTTAGGAATCAAATGGGGTACACATTATCCTCTAGATAAGAGGGCACAGATCACAGACTGAGAGATTCTGGACTAAGCACTTCATTGTGTAAAAGAGTGCACAAACTGGCTGTATGTGATTTGGTCACATTGACTAATTTATTCAAAAAAGGATGATGGTAGATGTGTGTGCGAATAAGCTACTGGCCAACCAGTGTCCAGTTGCCCAGCATGGTTTACTTAGAATAGCTTGGAAGTGGATGACATGATGGTAAAGAGAAGACTGGACATCCTGTATACCCAGTAGCCAAGGTGATAGCCTTGGAATCCAGAGTCTACTACCCAGTAAGTGTGCATGTGTGTGTGTGTGGGGGGGTAACAGACCAAATGTGGTGTGGAGATAGTAGTGAGAAGAGTTTTCTGAGCACACTGAAAGATGCTATCAGGATTAGTGACAGGCTCATAACAGTAAGACTCTCATGAAATTATAGGGTTGTATTCATAATCTCAGCATATGCCCCACAGTAGGTTTTGTGATGGTAAGAAAAGAGTGCATTCAGGAAGCAGATGCAGTACCTAGTAGATAAAGTAGGATGACACAAGTTGGTGATGATAATGGGCACCTGAGCTGGTGTATCAGGGTAGACTGAACAGGATATGAGGACTGCCTGGGTCCACAATAAATATTTAATAATATAATAATAATAAGTAGGGAGATGCCCTTCTAAATATCCATCTGGTAACACAAGATCACATAATAATAAAGAAGGAGAGGTTATGCTTGACTTTTGTCTAGCAAGAGATCACAGAGAAGAGCTGTCAGCATATAAACATCCTCCAAGTAAACGAAATGCCATTGGGGTAGAATTAGAAATTACAAAATCATCATAATGAAACAGCATAAACCACTTGTTGCCATAATCAGCTGATATCTGTGGTTAGACAAAGCTCCAAGATCAACAGAGTATAGTCTGAAGACCTGGATGTTAACCAGAGTGGAAACATAAAGAGTTCAAAGAAATACTCAGGGCTCTGCCACCTCAGAGAAAACAGAAAATAAGTGGAGTCAAATAAGAAAGGCAGTGTCTCAAAACAACATGTGTAAAGACTACAAACGATATAAGGCCTAACCAGGTATGGAAGTATTGTACACAAGGAAATCTAGTGGCAGAATGCAGAATACCAGGGAGTTACCAAAAGAGAGAAGGAGTGCATGGAAATGAGAGATAGAAATGATGGACCAGGCTAAAAAGGAATACTGGCTGTCTAGCAAAGAGGCTAAGAATGCATTTGCAACAGCAAAGATGAGGTCTCAGAGGCACTCTACCAACTTGCTGCCCTAAACCCTTTACACATAATCTAGTCCCCTCTTTCATCTTGCTGGCTTTTATTACCTTTCCAAACCTATATACCACTACCATATCTCCACCACTTCTACGCCTCCTACTTTAACACTGCCCCCCCCCCTTATATTCCACTTATGTAACGATGCATATATTTGGTTTGTTAGATCTTCTTTGTATATATTGTCAGATTTACTGTGCTTACTCATAAATGCAAATCACTGTTATTTGAATCCTGTACATTGTTTTGTTACATTATGAATCTGTCATTGTTTGATTCGTGTTCCACCCTCGTAAATAAATAAATAAAAATTACTCTGTCAAGTTGCAAGGCAAAGACAGAAAGATAAAGACGAGAGTCATCAGACACCCTTCATAAGTGATGCCAGGAACAATCTGCTCATCAGTCCATTGGACATCAAAGGCAGATGGAAGGAGTGCTTCTAGCAGTTTCTGGGTGAAGAAAATCTCACAGAAGTTGCATGGACCCAGACACAGTCTACTATGAAAGAGGAAGAAGAGGTCATCCTAGAAAAAGTAAAATCAGCAATAAGAAAAATGAAATCATTGCAAACAACAGCTTCAGATGAGGTGTTTGCAGACATCATTAAGATGTTATATGAGTTAGGGGAGAAATGGCTCATAAAGGAACTCATAGTGGAATGGAGAGAAATGTCTGGAGAATAAATGCTCTATTTGCAGCATACAAGAAAAAAAAGGGGTCATTCACAACTGTGGGCACTATAGAGATATTGGACTCTTGTCTCACTGCATATAAGAGGATTATTATTAAATGAATATACAGAGTAGTAGAAAGTAAGATGGAAAATAAGCAATCTGGGGTCAGATCTGGATGCAGCATAACTGACCCCATGTTTGCAGTGAAGCAGATATTGAAGAATAACATTGGGTGGTACAATGCCAGGGTACGTCTATGGGCTAGGCTGTAAAGGCTCCAGGGCCATTAGCCTAGTACACACCTATGAACCTATGAAGAAGCTGGAGATGCCCACCTGGGCATTCCTAGACATGGAGAAATCAAATCACAAGGACCAAAGAAAGCTGATTTGGGGTGGTCCTGTGATGGTTCAAAGTCCCATAAATGTTGGTAGAATTATGCAAGCTATTTATAAGGACACAAAGAAACAAGAATGAACAGTGTTTGGATTCACAGAAGGGTTCCCTTTGGGAGTGGGTGTGCATTAGGGTTCAGTTTTGGGTTCACTGCTGATCATACTAGTGATGGACTACATTAGCAAACAGGTCAGAGGGAACAGATCAACATAGCTGGTGCATGCAGATGATAAGGTATTACAAGCAAACTGAACAGAAATGTCATGGAAAACTGAAGGTACACAGGACAGAAAAAAAGAGTACAGAAAATAAACTTGTCATGTCTGCAGATTGGGGAAATCAAAAGAAGATGAAAAGTGAGATAGAAGGGAAAATGGTGGCACAGGTTAACAGCATCAAGTAACTAAGAGGAATGGTTGAAGAAAATGGAAGTCTTAATGAGGAGGTCAAAACTAGAATAAGAGAGGCTGTAGCCAACTGACACACAGTACCAGGAGTAGTGTGTGAGAGAAGAAAGCCAAAGAAGCTACAAAGTGAGGTGTGCAAAACAGTGATGTGACCAGAATTTCTGTATAGGACAGAAAAAATGGGCAGTGATGGCATAACAGGTGAGGAAGCTAGAGGTGATGAAGATGAAGTGACTGAGATGGGTGGTAAGATGCATGTTGTGGGACAGTTGAAAAAATGATGACATCAGTGCTGAAGCCAAATTAAGTCCAATTGCAAAGAAGGTCAAAGTTAACAGAATACAATGTTTCAGGCATGGGTGCAGGAAAGCAGAAGACAATTTGGTGAAGAACATTTGGGAGAGACAGCAAGAAGGCAAGAGGAAATGAAAACATCCAGCAAAGACATGGCTGGATTGTGTAAGAGAAGTCCTGCAATAGCCAGCTATGGCTATCAAAGAAGGAAGGGGTGTGGCACTGAATCAAGAGAGATAGTGAGAGTCGATGTGACACCTCAACCCCCTGCAGAAAATAGGAAGAAGGGGATTGATGATGATGATGACGATCATGACTCTAAAGATGTTGCTTTTTTCTCTGTCCCATTCTTCTCCAAATCCTATGTGCATTTTCTCATTCTTCTATTAAATATTAACTTATTCATATTTTCAAATGCCAAACTGCATCCATCAGAGGGATACCTAGACTGTTCCAATAGTATTAGCAGCAATGGGTCTCATAAAAAAGAATTTACAGTCGTATTTAGATATGTTACTGATACTTGTAACTCCATATGAATTGCAGGAGTCAATTCTGGGCATATTGCCGATGCTGCGAAGAGCACTTTGGCTAACATCAAAGATTGAAACAATACTAATTTCTTGAACTTTAGTCCTACTTTGACTTAGGAATGGGGTCTATTCCCATCATGGTAGTAGTAACCAAAACGTCTTAGAGAAATTAAAAATAGAGAATCCATCAGTTTTTGATGTACATAAATTAAAGCTTAATTTGTTTTTGACTGCTAATGGTTATAAGATCCACTCTGTATTTATTTTTAATTTAAATCTAGTTGTCATAACCTCATCCATCTCTTTATCATACATGATGGTTTAGAATTGTCTTTAATATGTTACTGTTAATGAAAACAGTAGTAGAAAGTTGCTGGTTTAATTTCTCTTAGTGTTTTGGGTTTCTAATACTATGACAGGGATGGGCATTATTCTTAAGTCAGCATACATAAACAGTTCATTACATTAGTATTGTTTCAGTCTTTGATGTTTAGTCAGGAGTGCTCTTTTAGTACCAACAATGTGCCTGTAACTGCCTCTTTCTGCAGCTCATATGGGGATACTTGTACTGGCATTTATGTACGATTCTAAATTCTTTTTTTTTAATCCTGTTGCTGTTACTACTATTGGAACTGCCTGAGTATCTTTCCTCTATATTACTCTTATTTATGCTTACAAATGCTAGTATTTTATGACTTTGTTTCACTCTGTACACACTGTAATCACTAAGTGTCTTTCTTTGCCTGCCTTGAGACTTAGCATGTGACTTGAAGTTAGTAACGCTTACTTTGCCCCTCTACCTCCGCTAAAGTAGGCCATTATACCCATCATCCCATTACAGTTGTAATGATACAATTGTAAAAAGTAAAGGCATGCTATTTTACGAATGAGGCATACATTTAATTTTTTATAGGTGGTTCATAGTTGGAAATCAGACAGTATTTGCCTGCCACAGAAAACCATTTGATGATATTACTTTTCTCATTATTTCTAGCCATTTCTCTTTGGAAGGGATCTCCCAGATAGCCATTAATAGTTTTCTTGCTAGAATCTACAGAGAAAATAGTAAACACCAATGTAACTGGCTTAAGACTATTTTGTTTTTGTTTGACACACCCTAGTATGAACAAACTGAACTCCCCTTATATTGCATAAGACATAAGACGCAGATTTTATTGTCTCTAAATCCTTTCACTATTATAAAGTCCTACCAGCTTATAATGACCAGGAGGAATGGAACCCATAATTACCCCAGGCAACCCAGGTTTGACAAGGGATCTGAGTACTGGAATAGCCAGCCAGGGGTAGAGGCAAAGAGTGTCTAATGTAAAGATATCCAGCCAAGAATGGTGAAATTCAGATAAGCTCTGCTGCAAGACATGTAATTATAGGGACATGGCTCAGAACTTATCAAAAAGAGCCTGCACTTAGCCATGAATTGTAGGTGTACCGAAAAGTGCAATTGCAGGTTGGAGCTGCCAGACACTGCAACGTACCAGCTAACTGGCATGCAGAGACAGGTCAGAAATTTCTTGCCATAGAATGAAGGTGGCTCAGTATCTTTCACCTGTCTCTCTCCTGGTGTCTTCTTATAGCCATAAGTAAGGATGACAGATTAAGCATGATTTGGTGGAATTAGGGGATGGGAACCAAAAAGAATATACCAAAAAATGAACAATTCATTCAAAAATCCTACAGTATACTATTAAGTTCATAGCCTTTTGTAAACTAATTGCTACTGATTTTAATTAAATAATCAAATTACATGGTGGCCCAGCACTTAGCATTGTCGCCTCACAGGAAGAGGTTCTCCGGTTCAATTCTCAGCTGGAGTGCCTTCTGTGCAGAGTCTGCATGTCCTCCCTGCAGTCGCGTGAGTTTCCTCCTGATGGTCTGGTTTCCTCCCACATTCCAAAGGTATGCAGTAGGTGAATTGGACACACTAAATTGGCCGTAGGTGTGAGTTTGTGTGCAAGTGAGTGGTACGGGTGAATTACCGTGGCAGGGCTAGCCCCTGGCACTGTAAACCTTGGCTCGAGATGATTGACACTGTTGAAGTGACACCCCGATCCCATGTGCAAAATGGGAAAAAAGGGTTGAGGATGGATGGTGTTAATTAAATAATAGCATTAGGATCATATCTAAAAGAATCTCAAAATGACATTTCACTAGCATTTTCATTATCTTAAAATCAATAAAATGTGTGAAGTACAGTTATCTGCATTAACTACCAGTCACAGGCTATCTGACACACAGCTGCCTCTAAGTTTCATATTGCTCTATAACATGGTTGAAAGGAACGCCAAGATGTAAATCATTATGTGCTTCCTTCAGTAGAATATGGCACTGCTTGAATTTCCTCTGTGGCACTTTATTTTATTATTATTGTGTGTGTGTGTGTGTGTGTGTGTGTGTGTGTGTGTGTGTGTGTGTGTGTGTGTGTATACCATACTAGCTATGAGTAAGTACACTTGTGTAAGCCCTACTTACATGTAACAGTAGTTGTTCAAATTTCACACTTCCTCAGTTGCATATGGGTTCTTTGTTTACAAAAACCCACAGTGGCAGCTTTCCAGAGCTAAGAATTCCCTCCTCTGAATCTCTGTGACAGGGGATCAGATATGCCCCTCCCATCAGGGCAAGTCTAATCCATGTCACAGGAAGTCAGTTGTTCAGTCGTTTATTGCCAAGAAGGAAAAACCAAGAAGAACCAGAAGAAAGAATTGCCTAAAACGAATCAATGCACAGCCAAAAAAAAAAAGCAAAGCAAACCAACATTAATACCATGAACCAGAAAACCAAAAGCTCCAAATACAGCTTAAAAAATAAAAATAAAATGAAAACATGCTATAATCGCACCCAGGTGGAATTCCAAGCAAGATGAAAATTTTATTAAAAATAAGCTAAAACTAGATTAAGTGCTTTCATTCACAAAGAAACTTCATGAGAACCTAAAGACCATCTGTAAAGTTCAAGTTTAAATGAGATTTAGCATAGTGACATCATTTTAACACAACCAGCCCCCTCTTGTTTAAGTAACAGGCAATAAAGCAATAAAGCTAACACAACCAGTCCCCTCTTGTTTAAGTAACAGGCAATAAAGCAATAAAGCTAGTCCAATAAAAATAGTTCCATGCCTAGGCAGCACTTTTAAATGAGAAAACATTATCCAAACAATCACAAGGTAAAAAACAATGTGTAGTAAGAACTATTTAAATGCATAAAAAAAAAAAAAAATGCTTGCATTTTTATTTCAAGTATTGCAAAGTATTTTTCTTGGTAATGCTTATGAACCAGTTTTTTTTGTAACACCTTCTTTTGTATAATATTTCTGATTTGAATGTATAACAACTCTTGATTATATAAACCCATCTTTTTGTGGAGCTTTTCTCCCCCGGCCTCTACTGAAAATGGACATATATCCAGCTAGACTAGCCTGGTCAACAAATGTAAAATAAATAAATAAATAAATAAATAAAATAATCTTCTTCTTCTTCTTTCGGCTTTTTCTGTTTAGGGGTTGCCACAGCGGATCACCTGTCCGCTCATGATTGGCAGTGGAGTTTCATGGTGTCAAGTTGCCAGCCCAGCGCCCAACCTTCCACAGAAGGCACACACTCATGCCTAGGGCCAATTTAGAGTGTCCAATCCACCTACAGCATGTCTTTGGGATGTGGGAGGAAACCGGAGCACCCAGAGGAAACCCACGCGACCACATGGAGGACATGCAGACTCCACACAGAAGGCACCCCAGCTGAGGATCGAACTGGAGAAACTCTTGCTGTGAGGCAGCAACGCTAACCGCTGCACCACCATGGCTGGCCTATTTAAATACATAATAATAATATAAATATAATTAAAATAATGCTAAAAATAGTAATATACATAAGAGGTGAGGAACCTAAAAACTATGGTGTTTATTACCATTTTAGAAATGTATATATTAATAAAATATATGCTGAGATAATGTATCTTAAAATGTATTAAAAATATATACATACATTTTTGTTTTTAAAAAAATGAACAATCATATCTTGCTTGCTTTCAATATTGAAATACTATTCAAGGAAATCTTGTCATTAAGCCCTGGTGAGCAGGTGGCATTCAATTTGAGTTGCCAGAATAATTCTCTAGATTCTAATCTGGCTTTCCACATGCCACCTCTCTCCATTTTTTTACTTTTTCCAAAATAAAGAATAAAACTTTTTTAAAATTGGAACATAAAATTGGGTTTTTGTAAAAAGCCTTTTTTTGGTCTTTCTTCCTAACAGATAAATTGTGTTTGTAAAGTCTTAGTTTTAGCTGTCTCTCTGTTTTGCCTATACAAAATGCAGGACAAGTAAGGCACTTAGCTAGGTAAACAACCCCAAAGGTATTACGATAAAATCTACCATTGTTAGACAATAATTTTAAGTATGAATCAATCATAATAGTAGGTCCATCAGATATAAATCTGCATTGACTACACATTAAACATTTAGTCACACCATAGGTTTCATTTTGGGTTATTCTGCCTTGTTATTTGCCAACATTGTTTCATGGATTTGGGAAACATCTTTTATTATCAACAGTGATTATTGGCAATATATTAATCTATATTTGAGATATTTAGATATCTTAATTTTTGGAATGGACATACCGACTTGCTAGACAAGTTTGTTAACTACATTAATAATACAGTTCATTTGTTTTGAATTTTTTAATAAAAACAGTTTTGATAGAATAGATGTTTTAGATATAACTATCAAAAAGAATTTAAATAGACGTAGATACAAATCTAGTATTTACAGAAAAGAGACTTTTTCTAACAGTTTCCTATACTAGTATCAGAGGATACCACATTCAATGATGAAGCAGAAATTATTAGTTATATGTTTTTAGAACAAGGTTACCCCAGTGATATGATTGGAAGGGCATTTTGCAAAGTGAACTCCCTTATATGAACAAGATATAAAACCATTTTAGAGGGTAGAAGTTTAGGGTCTATATTAAAACATCGAAGTTTCAAAACTTTGAATGTTCTAATATCGATCCCTATTCAGCGAAAGCTGAAAATATCGAAGCAACAGAAATTTTAATTTTTTCCTAGGGAAAGAATTTGGTTGTCCATTTCTGTTGTTTTGGTATTTTCAGCACTGTGGTGGAAAGTTACTGGTCGGGTTCAATTGTGCGATTGAGTGCAGGTTAGGTTAGTTAGGGTTAGGGTGCGGGTTAGGTATGTGTGCGATTGTGTGGACATGAGGCTTAGGGTGTGTTAGGTGAGTTAGAGTTAGAGTTAGGGCGCAGATTAGGTATGTGTGCGATTGTGTGGATGTGAGGGTTAGGGTGGGTTAGGTGAGTTAGGGTTAGGGCGCTGGTTAGGTATGTGTGAAACTGTGTGGACATGATGTGTTCTGTATGTTCGATGTTTTCAGCTTTCTCTGAATAGGGGTCGATATTAGAACATTCGAAGTTTTGAAACTTCGATGTTCTAATATAGACCTGAATTTTAAGTCCATGCTCCAATGATGGTCCAAGAGATGATTAGCAAAATCCCATGTTACTGACTTTTGGGACTGCTACTAGACAAATAAAAGATATTGTCAACAATAATTGTAAACTAATAGTTGACCTATTTAATATGAAACACAAATTGGAGGCATGCCCAGCTATAGTTTATAACAGAGGTAAAAATAAAAGAAATTGTAGAAAGGTGTGGAACCCAAAATGAAACCTATGGTATGACTAAATGTGGAATGTGTAGATCGATGCAGATTTATATCCAATGACAGCCTAATATTACGATTGATTTATACCCAAAATTACTAACAATGGAAGATTTAATCGTAATACCTCTGGGGTTGTGTGCCTAGCTGAGTGCCTTACTTGTTCTGCATTTTATATAGGCAAAATAGAGAGACAGCTAAAATTAAGAATTTACGAACATAAATTATCTATTAGGAAGAAGGACCAAAGTGACACTCTTTACAAATACTCTATTTTATGTTCCAATTTAAAAATAAATTCTTTATTTTGGAAAAAAATGAAAAAATGGTGATAGGTGGTTTATGGGAAGCCAGAATAGAATCCAGAGAATTATTCTGCCAACTCAAACTGAATACTACCTGCCCACCAGGGCTTAATGACAAGATTTCCTTGAATAATATTTTAATATTGAAACCAAACAAGATTTGATTGTCATTTTTTAAAAAATAAAAATGTATATATATTTGAATACATATTTTTAATACACATTTTTTAAGACATATTGGCTTAACATATATTCATTTAATATATACATTTTCTAAAATGGTGTTAAACACTATAGTTTTTAGGTTAGTTCCTCATCTCTTATTTATATTACTATTTTAGTACTATTTTCATTATATTTATTTTATTATGTATTTAAATAGTTCATACTGCACATTGTTTTTTACCTTGTGATTGTCTGGATAATGTTTTCTCATTTTAAAGTGCTCCCTAGACATGGGACTATTTTTATTGGTCTACTTTAGTGATTTACTGCTTGTTACTTAAACAAGAGGGGACTGGTTGTAGAGATGGTCTTTAGATTCTGATGAAGTTCCTATGTGAACAAAAATGCTTAATTTATTTTTAACGTATTTTCAATAAAACTTTCACCTTGCTTGGCATTCCCCCTGAATGTGATTACATGTTATCATTTTAACAGCAACACAATGTTGGATTCCATCAGAACTATACACATAAACAAAGGGGGCTGATGGGTGGGAGCTGACACTAAGGTTGTGTGAAATTCGAATATCTACTGCTTCATGTAAGCAGGTCTTGCGTATCTGTACTATGTTCATCATTCACCCTGCCTCAGCGACATACAGGTAAATTCCCAAAGTTTTCCCGACCTGGAAAGGAGGAATGACAAGGATCCAGGAGCCCCTGGAGAATGGTCCTCACAAAGTCTACTGTGGAACTTGAGAAATAATCCAGTTTGTAGTGCTTTGTAATGATATAAACAGAGGACCAGTTTGCTTCCTCTACAATGCTTCTAGAGCCAATTCCTTTCCAATATGCCACCAATGAGGACAAGGTTCTAGTGCAATGTGCCTTAACCTTGCCTGGAATAGATTTACTATAGTAGGAGTAACAAAAAACAATAGTAGACAACCAATGAGCAATCATTTGCTTAGAGACAGGTTGACCCATCTTACCCTCAGAATAGGAATTAAACAGCTGTTCAACCTTCCTAAAGGGCTGAGTTCTGTCAATGTAATACTGGAGCTGCCTATGCACATGCAAGGTATGCAGAATCTTCTCTCTTTTGTTTATAGGTTCTTGCAAGAAAACTGGGAGACTGATGGTTTCATTCAGGAAAATTCAGAAATAACTTTTGGCATGAAAGATGTATTAGTGTGTAAAACAACCCTGTCCTTGTGGAAAATCAGATAGGGTTGGTCTACCATGAGAGTTTGCAACTCAGAGACTGGCCTTGGCCTAGTGTGGAAAACCTAATTTCCCCTAAGCTCTAAGATCTAAGGTTCATTCCCATTCAAGCGAAAATCAAGTTAGCTTTTTGCACTTCATCAAGGGCATAAACAAAGCTAAACATTGATCCTTATTAATGTAGTTTGCCTATTAGGGAAAGCTACAATCCATATCTACAAGTACTTCTGCACATCTCTAAACAGTTTTTATAGAAATTTGTATTTATTTATTTATTTTGCATATTTCAACTATAATACAGACAGCATTCTTTTTTGCTTCTAAAGCAGTGCCACCCCCCCCCCCACTACTAAAATGACAGTTTCAGTTCTTTTCCCATTCCTCCTCCCTGGAATACAAGTCCAACACATTCCTTTTTTACTTTTCTTTCTCAGTCACCCTGCTCACATACTGGCTCACGTCTTTCAGACCCACCTGTAAGCTCCTTATTAGCATTCTTCTCTCAATCATATGTGTACCTGAAACCTTTACTACACCAGACTGTTTTTTTTTTCTTTTTCCTACTTACCTCATCCTGGC
Organism: Protopterus annectens; assembly: GCF_019279795.1. Classification (NCBI taxonomy): domain Eukaryota; kingdom Metazoa; phylum Chordata; order Ceratodontiformes; family Protopteridae; genus Protopterus; species Protopterus annectens. The sequence continues at coordinate 1,981,212,651 of NC_056733.1, read as the reverse complement.
TTGCAAACCTAAACCTATCCACATCTGCTCACTCTTGCTTTCAAAGATATTTAACAGACAGTCAGCAGTATGAAAAATAACAAAATCAAATCTCTTCCCTCCTACCTGCCACTATAGGTGTACCACAGGGGTCAATGCTAGGCCCACTATTTTTCTCTATCTTCACAAATAAGCTATCATCAGCCACACAAAATGCTGCCATAATTCAATATATGGATGATTCCACCCTTATTTGCTCTTCCCCTTCCAAACCCTCACTCCTTCACATAACCCATACTGCCCTCAATGACTTAGAAAAATATCTCTCCAACCATCAACTTATTCTCAAACCCAATAAAACTAAGCTAATGCTCTTTACGAGTAACAAGCTATCCGACCCCCACTGCAGTTCACCATCACTTCCTCCAATAACACTACCATAGTGTCAGTGTAACAAACCAAGCTCCTAGGTGTGACCATAGATAATAACCATAGATTTGACAAACATCTCGCAAAAACTATCAAGAAAGTACACATTAAGCTAGGTTCTCTCTACTGTATCAAGCCTTACCTCATTGACTCCACTAGACAGGCCATTTCTAGAATGCACCTTCTTTACTCTCTACTATATGCATCCCCAGTTTTCACAAATTTATTTAAATCCAACCTAATCAGACTTGAGTCGTGCTACAATAAGATAGCAAGATTCGCCTCAAACCTACAATACAGAACACACCACTGCATAGCACTCCAACACCTAAAATGGCTTGAACGTCCCAACGTACTTACCTTTAATCAATTAAACTTCACTCACAACATCTTCCAACCTCCCAGCAGCTGTTCTGTTCTCAAAGACCTTGTTCAGCCCTAGTCTTGTTCTCACTCATTAAGATCCTCCAACAAAAACCTACTAAGAATAACCAAATCTAATAATAGCTATGGTGACCCCCTTTTCTCAAACAGAATATCTATACTATGGAACTCATTACCTCAAGCAATACTTACTACCTCCTGTACTCCCACATTCAAACAACTACTAAACCATCACCTTGCTAACAACTGGCTATGCTTCTGTACCAAACCTGATGCTGATTATATGCCTCTGCATAGTGTACTAAACCCCTTTTCATTCTTATCTTCAAACCCAATTATCCCACCTTTCATTTTCCTAACCACCACTTCTTTCCCTTTGTTCCCTCAAACCTTTACTATACCATCAGACTGTTAACAGCATATTTATTTAATTTATTTATTGACATTTGTTTACTGGGAAAGTCCACTGGGCCACAGAGAGGCCATTTTCAGTGGAAGCCTCGGGAGAAAAGCTCCAAAGACAAAAACAATATACAGTATTAAAATACATTAGTTGCAGTGAGGCAATACAAAGAGCAATAAGCTCCAAGAAAAAATACAGTATTAAAATACAATAGTTGCAATAAGACAATGCACAAATAAAACAATATGAATACTGTAATTGTAATGGAGTACATCATAATAAGCAAGAATGCAGAATAATGGCACAATTTGAATGAGTAGGTTCTATCATAAATAGTGGAGTCTGATGTTACAGTTCTAAGACACAAACAGACTAAAAGAGAATATAATACAAATCAGTATTGTAGAATTTCAATTTCCAGTGGAAATTCAGGTAGGAGGAAGTTGCAGAGAAGCATTAGGTGGTAGCAGAAGGAATCAGTGTAGATGTTTTTAGTCATTAGAAGTGTGGAGAGAAAAAAAATAATTTAGGCAAGTTCTGGTGAAGGTGTAGAACCAGAGATGGCAGTTAGGCAACTTCAGGTGAAATTATAGAATAGAGAGATAGTGGGTTCAAGAGGAGATAGAGACGATGCAAGGTAGTAAGTGAGGGTGGTATTGTAATGGAGGGCAGCTAATACAGGAGGGGAGAAAAGGTCAGGTAATGGCTTCATGGGTGGTAGTTTATGGTTTTGTACAATTACATATCCAATGGAGAGGAGATGATTGTGTAGGATGGATATGAAATTTGAGGGATATTGTTCACTGCGGACAGAAGTAGGGAGGTTATTCCAGGATCTAGCCATGGTCCAAGAGTAAAGTAGTTTACCTGCAGGAAGGTTTGGTTTATGGATTTGGAGTAAGTGTTGATGTTCTGAATGTAGAGGCCTGAGAGGGGAATAGGGGACAAGTAGGGAGCTGAGGGCAGGGCAATCTTGTGGTTTTTAGATAAGTTTGTGTGAAGTGGTTAGTTGCTGGAGTAATAGGTAATGGGGGAATTCTAGCCATTGTAGTCTTCTTAATGAGTTACAGTGATGGGAGGAGTGATGACTGCCTGTGGCAAATTATGCAATTTTGTTGTAGCAAGATTCTAGTTTGAGTTTTAGGGAAGACTGTAGATTAATTAACAAGGGTGCACCATAGGTTAGTGAAGTAGGAGATAGGAGAGGGCTAACGCTTGATTGGATGGCAAGGAGAGAAACTTGTTGTGCCTGTACAGGAGCCCTAGTTTTTTATGGGTTTTATTAACATTGGACTGAATATGTAGGTCGAACTTAAGATTCTCGTCTGTTATGACTCCTAATAATTTGGTGCTAGTAACAAGTTCAATTTTACTGGAGTTTAGCAAGAGAGTGATGACATTTTCTTTGTAAATGTGTATTTTGTTTTAGGGGTAAATAACATAAGCTTGTTTTTTTAGGGTTTAGAGAGAGATTATATTTGTGTAGCCAAGATTCGACTGTACTGAATACTGTTTGTGTCATTTGTTGAAGAGATGCAGGATTGGGTGCAGAGCAAATGATAGTCGAATCATCTGCATATTGTACTAGGGAGGCATTTGGAATAGTTTAGTGCAGATTATTTATAAAAATATTAAATACAAGAGGTCCTAAAATTGAGCCTTGTGGGACACCTGTGGGGTTGCCTCTCTGAGAGATATCTTTTAAACCAGTTAAGAGACTGAGAAGATAACCCTATAGAAGAGAGCTGAGACTGGAGAATGGTATAGGATATAGTATTGAAAGCTTTTGATAGATCCAAAAAGAGAGCTAACACTGTATGGCAATGGTCATGGGCTTTGTTAATGATATCCAAGAAGGAGATCAAGGCAGTAGTAGTGCTATGCCCTAGACGGAATCCATGCTGGGTTGGAGAGAGGATTTTGTGGTTTAGAAGGTGATGGATGAGTTGTTTATGGACACATTTTTCCAGTATTTTGGAGATAGGGGATAGAATGGTGAAGGGCCTGAAGTTTGAGATATCAGCAGAGGGGCCGTCTTTAGGAAGAGGGAGGATTATTGTTTTTTTTTCCCATAGGCAGGGGACATAGGATTCCTGGATAGACCTGTTGATTAAGATACTAATTGGATAAGCTACAGTATTGGCTGCAATTTTGAGGAATTTGGCAAGAATATTGTCAGCTGAATTAGAGTAGGGCTTTAGGTTTTGGATAAATTTCTTTATAAAGGAACTGGAAATAGGAGAGAGAATTCTTCTAGGGGGGGATTCCTCAATCCAGTTGCGAGAAGTAGGAGTTGAATTTAGAGATGATAAGGTCAGGTAACATATTAGGGTAAGGGCAGGGATTGGATTTTGTACCAGGGTGTAGGAGATTATTGATAGAAGACCAGAAAACTTTGGGGTTATTTTTCCTATTTGTCTGTAGGTTCCAAAAATATTGTTGCTGTTTATAAAGAATAAGGTTGGAGGGAGTTTTAGAATATATGATTACTATATGGCTTATCTAGTACTCAAATTGTACACTAAGCACACTAAGTAACATTTTTTACACAATGTTTGACTTTAAGTTTTGTTTAACCTTATACAACTTTTATATTTTGATAACATTACCTACTTTGTCAATTTTCTATTATGTTTGACTTTACTGTTATTACTATCTCCTTGTTAATTATATGTAAGTTTTCTATTTGGAGCTTTTCTCCCCGGGCCTCCTCTGAAAACATGACACTTGGCCCAGTCAGACTCACCCAGTAAACAAATGTAAAATAAAATAAAAAATAAATAAATAAAATTTGCTTTTGCAGCAGTCTAAGTAATCACTGAACTCAAAATAAACAATTAGATTTTAGAAAGCATTTCCATTTCTATGTTTGCTTTTGTTTGTAATGAATAGGCTGACATATTTGTCAGGCAGTAATGGGCCACTGCACTCCCATATTATGTGATGTGTCTTATGGGACTGGAGTCGTTTTTCTGATGGTAGTCTGCCTTTGTCTTATGTTTCCAGAATAATGTTGTGGCACGTGGTTTCTTTGTTTCTATGAAAGAATGTTTGCTTTTTACAAATGCTCAAACATGCAGCATTGGCTTTATGGGCTGTTTCATACTGTACTTTGATGCATTGCCTTGGGGGTTGCAGCAGGATATTATACATCTTGGAATGCTGCAGTTTTTCATGACCAGTGTTCAGTGGTTGGGTCACTTGTGCTACATTATCTAATGTGTGCTAGTGGAAAAGATCTCTGCTGTGGTTAACAATACCTCTATTTTGTTGCTAATTTAGATTATAGTTTAGCTACTGTTAATTTGTCATGAAGTTCTCATTTGGAACTTTGCTTACCCAGTGACTTTAATGATTTTTTTCCAAGGTGGAAAATGCTGCATAACAATTCAGACCTTATAGCAACAACCAAAGATTTGGTTTGCATAGTCATTTAGTATAAGAATTGTGAGTTTTCAATCAGGGTTCTGAGCTTTTTTTCCCAGTTTTGTCATTGCTTTGAAGATGACCCCAAGCTATTATTTTACTACAGGGTTACAATATTATAATGTTATTTAGGGCTCAAGATCTAAAAAGGTCATTATGAGTCATTCTCTGTTCCAACCTTATCATAAACACTCTGTCTCCAAAGTAAGAGTCAAGTCATTGTTTAGACAGGATTAAACTCACAGATCTCCTGATATCCAGAGAGAGAGATAATTCTATAACCTGACAAGTGCAATCACACTCTATTATATTTGCCAGCCAAGTAGCGCTCAATGCAGTATTCTGCATTCCTTTAAATGCACATATCATGTCCCGCCCTTATTAATCTCTAATTAAGTGAGTGAAGGATAAGCAGTATTAACCTTCCACTGTATGACAAATTACCACAATGAGACAATTGTTTGGCATAAAACCTCTGAATTCTCCCCAACATGTTCACATCCCTTGGTCCATGACTACAAAACCCAACCCTGTACTCCAAAATAGGTTTAACCATGCTCTTGTATAATAAAATGAGAAACTCCCTATGTTTTGAGGAAATCTCTCTCTCTCTCTCTCTCTAAGTACCATTGACTCGGTTCGAATCCTAGTGACTTGATGAATTACAGATCCAAAAAGAAGCCAGTTCATGCTAGTCAGGTGAGGTCCTTCAGTATCATCCGTATGGTTGTCGTCAACATGTCCAGCCATCTGGTTGCAGGTCACCCTCTTCACCTAGTTCCTTTGATCTTTCTAAACATAATGTCCTTCTCCAGTGATCTCTCTCTTTTCTAATGGAATGACCAAAATAATCCCATGTTATGACTTTCAGCTTTAACTTTTCTTAATAGATACAGCATGTTCTCTTTGCTGCTGGTGATGAGCATTGTGTCATCTGCATAGCACAGGTTGTTTATATTTTGACCATCAACTTTAAAGCCAATGCTCTCTTCTTTTAAATTTGCTTTTCTGAAGTTGGCTTCACTGTAAAGGTTGAACAGATAAGGTGACAAGATGCATCCTTGCCTGAAACCAAGTTTTATTGGGAACCTTCCATGTTACCATATTCAGTTCTCACTGCAGCTTCTTGATTTTCATAAAGGCTCTTTATCAGCTGAGTTATGTGTGTAGGTATTCTTGGTTGTGCTACAGTTCTCTATAGTTTATCATCGTTCACACAGTCAAAAGCTTTGCTGTAGTCGATGAAGCAAATGAAGCAAAAGTATACAGGCATTTGGAATTCTTTACTCTTCTCCCATATCCAGCTAACATTGGCAATAAACCATGTGTTCCTCAATCTTTTCTGAAACCAGCCTGAACTTTGGGTAGTTCTTGCTCAATGTATGATTGTAGCCTTCATTGTAGTATCTTCAGCAGTATTTTGTTAGCATGTGGAATTAATGTAATTGTTCTATAGTTGTTATAAAGTATAGGTATGAAAAATGATCTTCTCAAGTCAGTTCGCCAGGTTTTTGCTTTCCCAATCTGTTAACACAGTGGAGTGAGGGCCATGATAGCAGCGCCTGAGCCTTTGATTAATTCAGTTAGAATACCATTGATGCCAGGTGACTTGTCTTGTTCAAAAAAGCTTTAATTGATGCTATGACTTCTTTTAAAATATCTGGTTCTTCCTCGATGTCAATTTCTGATTCAGTTTCCCCAGTGTTATCCACATTGCCTTTTTTGTATACATTTTCTGTATATTCTTTCCATCTCTTTTTAATGCTTTCTGGATCATTCAGTATCATTCCATTGGCATTTTTAAGCATCGAGGTTGGAATTTCTGCCACAATCTCTTAATATCCTGATAAGCTAATCTGTCTTTTTTTCTGTTTACATGCTGCAATTCAATTTTCTGACCGATATCCTTGAAATATCATTCCTTGTCTTTCCAAATTTGATGCTGTGATACTTTTTCTCTATCACCAAAAATTTTGCTTGTCTTCTTTGTTCTGCTACTTTTCTAGTTTCTTCCGAGATCCAATGTGATTTTTTTTGGCTTTCATTCTCCTCTGGAGTGTTTTTTTAGCTTTGTCACTAATTATGGGTTTAATATCATTCCATAACTCTTCAGGATCTCTATCTCCTGTATCAAGAATGGCAAATCTGTTATTTAATTTTATCCAGTAGTCTTGTGGAATATTTTCAATGTAATATTTTGGAAGATCTGTAATGGTCTTCCTCTTGCAAAGCTTTACCTTGATCTTGCATGTCAAAAGCTCGTGGTCACTTCCACAATTAACTCCTGGTTTAGTCTTTGCCATCAACACTGCAGATTTCCATCTCTGGCCTATGCAGATGTTTTCAGTTTGATTTTGATACATGCCGGAAGTCAGTGTGTATTGGCAACATTTGTGGTGTTGAAAATGCGTATTCATGATTGGCAGTTGGTTGATTTTGCAAAACTGAACAAAGTTGTCACCGGCTTAATTTATTTCTCCTATGCCTTGTTTTCCAACCACTGCATCTTCAGATGTGCTTCCTACTTTTGCATTGAAGTCCCCCATAATCATTTTGAGGTTGTTTGTACAACAATTCTACACCCTCATCTTCCATGTTGTGATTGGAGCATATACTTGGATCAAGGTGACATTAATCAGCTTTCCCTGTAGATGGATTGACATGATTCTATCACTGATAACATTATAATTTAGTACCATCTTTGAAAGCTTATTTCTGAGGATGAATGCCATACCATTTTTCTTGTATGTTTTGTGACCAGAGCTCATTTGATTGAAAGTGGCTCTGTCCTGTCCATTTGAGTTCACTAATCCTTATCAAATTGATTTTGACTTTTTCCATCTGATCTTTAAGAATTTCCAATTTTCCTTGGTTCATGGTTTGTACATTTCATGTTCCTGTGCTAAGAATATTTGTGAAACTTCTGATCTCCCTTTTCTGTCCAGCAATAAAAGTATCAGAATGACCTAATGGCTTTGATCCGTCAGCTTCATAAACACTGGGTATACTCTGGGTGACAATAAACTCTTCCCTAGTAGCATGGAGAGTGCCTTCCAACCTAGGGGGCCATCTTCCAGCACTATACATCACCTCTTTTTGTTGTCTCATCATCAAGTTTTCTTGGCAGAATACAGAAGTAGATTTCAAAGCCTTTCTTCTGCGCAGTATAAATTCACATCAAATGCGATCTTCTGCCTCCAACACTGCCCATCTGTTGCTGCCCTGATGGGTGGGACATTGTTAGTCTGGCATCTCCGCTGAAACCTGTCTGCTTTGTAAAACAGCCGATGGCATAGCTTTCAGCTTCATAGATGTGTGCAAGCCCCAATGATGCAGCAAACACATGTACCTTGTCCAGAGTTTGAGGAAATAGAGGGAATTAATTCAAGATTTTGGGAACATATGCTTTCAGGAGATAAGATTTGTGATTGAATAGAAGCAAAAATAGAAATTTAAATTGAGGAATAAAGACAGAGTAGCTAACTTGGATCTGACATTAGAATTAAAAGGAAAACTCAAGAAAAAAGATCAATGAAAAAATAAACCCAAGGTAATAAACTGTATAAGAGAAGCTAGATCAGAGGGATGCAATAAAGTGTCCTGACTAAAGAATTCAAGGTTTAAATGCACAAGAAAGAACAGTGCTTGAATAGGGCTAGGTTAGAATGGAGTACAAGCATATGTAAACAGTTGACACAAGAGGACTAGAAAGAGGTTTATAGAATGAGACATGCCACAAAATCCAGTAATCTGAGAATATCTGCTTAGACGTGTCTGCACTGATACTATTATACACCAGCAATATTTGAAAGATATTTCTCCTAACCAATGGATTATATTGAAGATGTAATAAGCAGAAGAGGGGCTCCTAAAAACACATCTTCTAAAGGATTTAAGATGGATATTATGACATTACAAGAAAAAATATCAGAAAAAGACATACACCTAACCATGGATAGGACCATGCTATATGAAGACTCTATTATTACTACTGTTATTGGTAGAAAAAGTAATTACTAAAAATGGAAAACAGAACTTTGACCAAGTATATGAGATTTTAATTTATTTATGGCAGAGATTAAGAATTTGAAGTTAAAGAGGGATACTAAGAAAACAGAGTCATCACATTATAAACCAATGGAACAAATGGGTGGATATGAATTAAATGAAAGATCGAAATACATACATTTAAAATGTGGTGCTGTCAATACAAAGGCTTCATAACTGATATTTATCATAAGAAAATTGATTATATATGAAACAGAGGTGGGGAAAGGAAAAATCTGAACACGATTCATATATATATATATATATATATATATATATATATATATATATATACAGTTTTAAATGTTCGAAGGATCATTATAGTAGTGGTTGAAATCAATGTTTTCTTTTTTATAAAACTGAGCAAACTGATGTTTGTTATGACTTATGCATAGGTGCAACTAATCTAGTTTTCTTTTTTATTCAATAATGACCATTACTTAATGTAAAATATTTGTAATGGATGATATTTCTCTACTATAAGAGCGAAGAGTAGAAACAAGAGTGTTCCAGACTATGTTTTCTTATGTAAGCAGATAAATGTAAAATTTTTACATGTACAATACATGACATTCGCCCTATATCTAAAGCAATAAATGATGTAATAATAAATGCGGAATTAAAATTTAAAGTAGAGTTTGAATTATATAATAACTTTATGTAGCAACAGTGTTAACAAAGAGTAAAGGCATCTAAAGTATTATTAACCATTACACTAATATCACTGCATTCTGTACAGCTGTCTCATAGCACAGGGGTACCTTTTGTTTTTACTGTCCTAATGTATATGTTTATATTTATTACAGTGTACCCAACTTGTCGTTCATTTGACCATAAAAATAAGTGGCCTAAGTAGTTTTGTGTATTTTTTACCTCTTAAAGTCATATCTACCTCTACTAATTTTACATCATTGGCACATCTAGGAATCCAAACCTGCTCACCAATGCACATGGTAGACATGAACATATTAAAGAGGAATGTCCCCATGACAAACTCTGGGGCACTGCTTTGTGGACCTCAAAATATGTGTAAGTGGCTTCCCTGATTTTGACACAATACCTTCTTAATAACCATTCAGTGATCCATAAAACAATATATATAGATGAATGCTTCCATCTTGTAGAGTTTAAATAATTAAGGCTTGTGGCACAGTGTCAATGGTCTATGTCACATCCAAAAACGCAGCATCCATGGGCAGTGACTTGACTATAATTGAATAAAAATGAATCAACTCTGAAGCACACATTCTCTTCCATGAACAAAATTGTGTTCAGATATGTGTTTTACCACATACTTGTTAACCTTAATACTTGTTAAAATAACCCTTTCAAAACATTTCCCTAAGAGACATGTCAAATCTTTGATCAGTGGGAATCTGTGTTATAAATATCACCCCATTTGTGAACAAGAATGATTCATTCTTCCAAACTGAGGATACGTAACACTTTCCTAAATTAATGCTAAATGAGCATGTTAAACAAGGAATAATGCTATCCTTAACTGTATTCTTTTAACATCCATTTACCGTATTCTGGTTCAGCAGCAGTATCACCTTGTTTCTGTATAAGAAACCTTCAAATCAATCATTCTGAAGGACCGAAATTTCTTGAGAAGACAAATTAACAATACAGAACGGGTAATGCCCTTTTTGGAAAACTGCTAGCCAAAATATTAGTTACCACATAGCTATATGAGACAAGGTTATCACCATGCTTAGTACTACTGTCATTACCATCGCAATGTTTTATTATTATTATTATTATTATTATTATCACCTAGTGAATGTTTAGCAAGTTCTAATTCATATTTACCTTTATATCTCATCACCACAGTCCTATATTCCTTCTAGTACGTTAGATATCTTTGATTGTTAATAGTATTTGAGAAGGTTTTATAAATACCACACAATCATTTCTTTCTTCTAGCATATTTCTTGAAATGCCTGTTCTGCCATGGGACAAATATCCCCTTCCCACAACTTTTAAATGTCTTGCATGGAACATACTTAACAGACTAAGCTTTCCATTTTTTTGTAAGAGATATCCCAACTCACTCCAAGCTGTTTATCTCACAGGTCATACATCCAATTCCATACCATTAAATCAGCCCTAATAAATGCATAATAAACTATTGTTCACATACTTCTTTCCAAGATCTATTTTCCACAAGAATCCTAACATGATCACAGTTACCCTGGGGTGGGACTTCCTTCAAATCTGTCAAATGACCTCCCTTGTTTCTGAGGCCAACATTCAAAATATTTCCCTGTTTTGTCAGAAATTCTATATGCTAGATAAATCATAACATATAATAACTTTAATTATATTACCATATTTTTTCTTCAAAGAGTAAGTGTTTCATCAAATACTAGTGTCATTTAATTCCCAGCAGCTATACAATAATTACTACTAAGTTTACTTCACTTAGTCAGAAAAATATCCAGTTCTTGGGATGTGAGAGAGGGACTCCTACAAAAGCCCATCATAGTAAATGTAGTGCCACAGTCCATAACTTTAACTAGAAAGTTTCAATAAGTTCACTGACATAGAGTACAGATGAACAGAGTTCCTAATTAATAATCTGATGTTGTCAATCTTCATCTATTCTGGAATTTTGGGTTATGGTTCCGATCTTTGTAACCAATCCAGCTGTTATATAGCTCGTGTCTGCCAAAAATCTCTCAAGCTAATAGTCTGCCCACAATGCCCCTCTCTACGTTACCTCAGATCTCATTTGCCCCTCCGCTCTTACAGCAAGACACGTCAGATGACTCCTCTCTTGTAGCTAAGTAAAATTTATTGGTTTTCTTGTAATCTCTCTCATTAGCCATCTCCTTATAGTTCTATAATTTTCTTACTTTAGTCTACCCTCTATACAGTGAGTGTGTTACCTTTCCTTTTACCATTGGCTTTGCTAACTACCATCGTTGGTAGTTCCCTTTCCCCCTCTCCCTCTTACCATTAGGTAATCTCTCTACCATTGCTAGTAGGGTCTCCCCTTATGGTATGAGTGGTTTCTTCTTGCTTCTTTCTTCCTCCTTTTCTGCCTCTCCTAGTCTTGTTTATGGTGATGACAGATAAATCTAAAGTTAAAGTCTAAAGTTTCTGTATTACAAGCTCTATGTTCGAAACTCCCTTATCTAGTTTTCCATAAAGACAGAGTTTAACTCAGAAGAAATCCGTCCTTTCTTCCTAAAGAGGTTTCAGAGGCAAACATCAATCAGTCTATAGATTTGCCTGTAGTTTTCCCAAATTTTTCTAATAAGGGTGAATATTGTTTACACCTTTTGGATGTGCACAGGCAATTACTTTTTTACCTGGACAGAAGAAAGTAATTCAGACAATCAGAACAGTTATTTGTTTCATTTGTGGGTGCAACCTTGGGCAAACCTTTCTCTAAGGTTACTCTGTCAAGATGGTTAAGAGACTGTATTTCCTTTATTTACACTAAAAAGAATCTAAAGCTTCCTATGCCAGTGAAGGCACATTCTACTAGATCTATGGCAACATCAGCTGCTTCTCATTCTAAAGCTTCCATGTCCGAAATTTGTGCAGCTACGATGTGGCTACCCCACATACCTTTATTAATCATTACAGATTGGATATGGTCTCCAGGAGGAGAGCCTCCTTTAGTTCTATGGTTTGCTGGAATGTACTTCCATAGGGCCACCCAGGATCTAAGATAGCTGGAGACTCTGTCCTAGAAGTCAAGAATAGATGAAGATTGACATCATCAGATAAAGAATTTATGTCTTACCATAACGTTGTCAATCTTCAACTCTTCTTGCATCCCACCTCACCTGCCCCTTCTATAGAGTCCTGATGGAGCGACTTGATGCCCTAGGATTTCCTGTTAGGATACAATTTGGACATGGCTTCTGACATGAGTTAGGTCTGACTGTATTGTTTCTGTAAGTCTACAAACTCGATCTGAGGTAAGGAAGAGAGGGGTATTGTGGGTAGACTATTAGCTTGAGAGATTTTTGGATGATGCAAGCTAGATAACAGCCGGATCGGTTCCGAGGATCGAAACCATAACCCAGAAGTCAAGAAGAGATGAAGACTGACAACACAGATGAAACGTTATGGTAAGACATAACTTCTTTTTAATGCAGACACCACCACCACCCCCCCCCATCTTTATTAATTCCTATGTTGTGATAAGCATCATACCCTCAACTGTAACTGGCTGTTAATTTTCCCCAATCCAAATTTCAGTCAGTATTGCCACATCTGCCTGACCATCTTTCAAATTTTGGGTCACATACTTTTTATTTAAACTATTAGCATCATGGAGTACAACACTAATTTTATTTCCCTTAGCTGCTGTTGTCATAATCAAATAAGGAGCACTTCTAAATATATCTTAATTTCTTTGTTAACCTAGAGCCAATAATTTTATTTCTTACACGAGACAAGTATATTTTGTACTTTGTAAAGCAGGCCACTCTCCAAACCATCTGTTCCTACACTGAGATGTGAGTGTCTGACAGAGCTGTTTAGGATACTTTCTAAATGCTTAACTGAATTATTAAGTTTTAATAAAGGAAGAATGTTAAAAAATAAAAAACTCAGTTTAATACCCATCTTTCCACAAGTTGTCAATTTCTAAAATATCAATTAATATGTCTTGATTATGTATTAGTCTGACATTGTTTCCTGTAATAATAATTATTTCTGAATGCCTTACCTTACATTCATTTAGTTTAATGACTGCAGTATTAATATTAACCATCCTACAACTCCAAAGAACACATATAGAGACCCAGGCTGTATGAATTCTTGGTAAAATATTCCTTATACCCTTAAGTAATTAATCACCTATAAGCAATATAGTTAACTACTGTACACTGAGTATTTTTAATGCACAGTTTAATGAACCATCATTTGAAATACTGCACAACATATTCCTCTTATCATAAACATCTCTGCTTCCACCATTATATTTTAAATTAGTGTTTTTTCTGAATATGGTGTAGTATAGTGCCCTCACCATCCCCAGGGTTCTGCTATGTTTTTTCTTATGAGTATCATCAACACAAAGTATAACTCTCATCCAGATCAAGCATCGCCACACTAGCAGTCCTCAGCACTGTCCTCATACAATTATTGCTTTTGCCCCACATAGCAGGTTTCATTACTATGTTGACTAGTAGCAAACCTAGCAAGCTCATATTGATAATATTTGCATGTTTTGAAGTATGCTACATGCGACTACAAACTAATCCCACTTCACTGTCCAACAGAATTATTCCTGGCATTATAGCAGGATCTTCCACAAAAAGGTGGATTTGGAATGCCTCCATGAACAACAGTATTAATAACTCCAGTTCCCACCCTATCAGTTATGTCATTTAGTTCATTATGGCTCCTTTCAAAACAGGATGTACTGCCAAGAGGGTGTATATCATAAGTCCGAATGCGCAAATGTCTGAATGCCGAAACGTCGAACTGGGAAGTTTGAAGTCTAAAAATAATGAAGCCATGGAACATTAATTCTTTCTCAGGGGAAAAAATTTGGTGGGCTGTTTCTGCGGCTTTGCTGTTTCTTCCACTGTGGTGTGATCTCGGTTGTTATATTTAAGTAGGGGGCACAGTATGTAGTGTTCGTGTGTTTCCACGTTTTGTAATGGAACAGCAATTTTTTTCCCCTGTGAAAAAAATCGCTGTTCTGAGTGTCTGGAGTTTTCAGTTTTTGAACTTTTGGGTTCAATATTAACATAGTCGAAGTTTTGACACTTCGACTATGTGATATAGACCCCTGCCAAGACCTACATCATCTAAATCTAGCTCAGTATTACTACTACTATGTCTCAGGCCATCATAGGCCAGAGCAGTTTGAATCTTTATTGGCAGAAAACTGCTGAACTCTTTAATATTTCCAACCATTTCATTTAGATCTGAACATTTTTTGTATGGATCTTTGCTGTCAAAATGCTCATGCTTGTCTTGGCTCAACATTAGGTATATACTGCACTGTTTCAAGAAACCTATCGCAGGTCACTTATACAGAGTTTTCTAAATTCTCCATTTTGAATCAACCAGTTGTTTTTGTAACAAACTACTATGTATAATAAAAAATACCTCCATATACAATACTATAATGGTCTCTATCCATAGTATTCACTGCTAGTCAGACTTGTCACACACAGATGGACAAAAGACTTCTTTGCATCTTCATGGTAGGATGGAGACACACAACCACTCTCATAGCCACTTAGTACTGACTGCGATTTTTAACAGACCAAAGATGGCACATACAAGTGCTGCACAACACACATATACACAAACACACACACAGACACCCATACACACAGACAGACACACACACACACACACACACACACACACACACACACACACACACACACACACACACACACACGCACACTCACACACACACACACACACACACACACACACACACACACACACACACACACACAAAACATTTAATAGTTTAGAAACAGGGAATGACTTTTAGCTGATCCCTGGCAGAACAAGCCTTGTATTTTCCTTGCAGTATAGGGCAAATTAAAATAGCACAAATAACAGGGTTCTGAAGTTTCCCATATTACTCTACAACAGTCTTTCAGGAAAATACTTTTTGCACACTGCTGCTCTATTTAAGACAGTGTGTGATAGTTTACTGCTTAAGTCACAGTACAAATCACGGGAGCTTCTTCTGTACAAATCCATTGGTTACAGATTTATTAATTTATTTATTTGCCATTTGTTTACCAGGGTGGTCCACCTAGGTCTACAGAACCCATTTTCAGCAGAGGCCCAAGGAGAAAAGCTCCACGTACCTTGCAATACAAATACATTGTAATCCAAAAACAGTACAAGTGACATGAGGAATTATACAGAAATAAGATGACAGAACGTAAGCTAGGTTACAAGATATACTACACATCTGGACAATTCTATAGAGCTATATCATTATAGACAATGTTAGTCATTCTAACAACATATACATAGCCTATGAGTAGAGAAAGTGTACAAAAGTAGTATGTTGGTAGTACAATGTATGACATCAGTTGTTATAGTACATGAAAAATAAAATGGTGGTTTCAGTTAGGAAAATAATAGATGACGATTTAGTTATGCAGAAAGACAGTGAGAGAGTTAAGAAGAATAGAGGCATTACAGACTGAGCAGTAGCTTAAGGATATGGTATAGAAACAGAGAAGGTGTTATGAGAGACATTAGGATTTTGTAGACTGTGAAGGAGTGCGATGCGACAGAAGAAGAAGAAAATGAAGCCAGCATGGAAGAAGAGGAAGAGCTGAGCATTAGGACAGATTTATACAAGAGCAGAGCCACGTATTTTTTGAGATGATTTTTTGAAGAGGCTTTAAAGTGGCTTAGGCCAGACATAGACCTGGTAGCTAGAGGTAGTGAATTCCATAGTTTAGAGACAGAATATGAATACAGAGAGTGACCTGTTTTTTTTGTGGGTGTTTGAGATAGCTAAGATATTTTTGTCTTCTGATCATAGGGATCCATTTGATGTATAAGGTGTGACTAAGTTGGCTAACGCAGGCCAGACAGGAGGCTCGAAAATAAGGTAGTGCAAAGTGGATAGCTGAATAAAAGCAAGTTGGTTGGAAAGTTTAAACCAATTTAGCTCTAGTAGCACTTCACAGTGATGTCCGTGATATTTAGTGTTTGTGGCAAACTTAGCTACTTTGTTGTAGCACTGTTCCAGTTAGGATAGGATTCCTCATTTTCATCTTCTTCTGTCACATCTCACTCCTTCACAGTCTACAAAACCCTATTATCTCTCATAACACCTTCTCTGTTTCTATACCATATCCTTAACTCAATTCCCACCAGGGGAGCCAATATCCTAGACCTTGTCATTACCAACATGGGAGATAGATGCTCCACACCAGTGGTCACTCCTTCATTGGTCAGGTCTGACCATAAGCAAATCACCTTTGACATCCACATCCCAAACCCATCCCCCAGTAAGGAAACCTCCCTAAAAAACTTCTCCAAAGCCAACTTCATGCTACTGAAGTCAGAAGTGACAAACTTGACAACACCCACGCAGACGGCATCTGGATGTGCGACTGCAGAATCCTACACTAAGGCACTGTACAAGCACATCCACTCGTGCATGAATTGTGCCATCCCAAATAGAACCAAGATGCTCTTCTCCAAAAAAAGAAAGCCAATCTGGTGGTCCCCTGCTATAAACAAACTATACAACAGAAGGAAGAAACTGTTGCAGAGAAGAGGAAAATCCCAGGATGCAAAAAAACTCTCTCACCAGCCTCAGTAAGAAGCTGAGATCCCTCATAAAATCCTCAAAAGCTAGTTATGAAAATAAAATTGCCAAAGATTCCAAAGACAACCACAAGGCATTCTATAGTTATCACAAGAATCTAAATGTCAATGTGCAGATCTGCTCTGAGCTACAACAGAATGGCATTAAATATACTGATCCCAAGGATATTGCCAATATCCTGGCAGATCGATTTAGTGCCAACTTCACCCCCCTCTCACCCCCTAAAGGGCCCATCTCAATACCAAAAGATTGCCAAATTCTGATAATAATGGCCACACAGGTAGAAACTGCACTCTCCAAAGCTAAGAATACAGCATCCATGGGAGCAGATGACATCCCAGGCTGTGTACTACATGAACTACAAAATGAACTGGCACCTCACCTAAGTGTCATGTTTAATCATAGCCTCACCTCAGGCTTCGTGCCCACTGAGTGGTGCACAGCTACAGTTATCCCGCTCCACAAGGGATGATCCGCCTTGGATCCCGGGAACTACTGTCCCATCAGTCTGACAAGCCTGATCTGCAAGGGCATGGAACACATTATCATGGAACTTATAAACAAAGACATTGGCAGCCTTCAAACACTGGACCCCACCCAGTTTGGGTTTGTGAAGGGCCGATCTTGTCTCCTAAATCTGACTGACTTCTTCAAATCAGTCTCCAGAGCTGTGGACGAGGGTAAGGTGGTCCACACAGCCTATATGGACCTCGCCAAGGCCTTCGACACCATCCCCCACTCTGGAATCATAGATAAACTTACTAAGCTGGGCATAAATCCCTATGTCACTCGATGGGTTGCCAACTGGCTTACTGACAGAACCCAGACTGTAAAAGTAGCCGACTCCAAATCCAGCTCCAGACAAGTGACAAGTGGAGTACCTCAGGGTTCAGTCCTGGGACCACTCTTGCTTGGTATCTACTTCTCTGAAGTACAGGCCAACACTAAGGGACTCTGGCTAACAAAGTCTGCAGATGACTGCAAACTGGGAGCCATTATTGAATCCCCAAATGATGTGGATATTCTACAAAAGGCCTTACAGAAACATATGCCTGGTGCCAGAGCCATGGGCTCAAGCTTAAAGCCAAGAAATGTATAGTTATCCCCTTTGGAAAAAAACATGTACCCATGAATTACCACATAGGTGGCAAGACGTTAAACATCAAAAGTGTGATGAGAGACTTAGGGACACAGGTTGACAGTGGTCTCACTTTTGATAACCACATTGCCACAACAGTCAGGAAATCCTTCTATGTGGCACACCTCATCACTAAGGACTTTTCATCCAGAAAAAAGGAGGTCGTTGTCCCACTGTACTCATCCCTCATTAGACCCATTAAAGAGTATAATGCCCCGTTTGGTATGTACCTCACAAGACATCTGCAACAGCTGGAAAGGCCACAGAAATACCTCACTAAAAGAATCACAGGCCTAAAGCAGATGCCATATGCTGACCATCTAAAAAAACTCCAGCTATACTCTGTGGCATATCATCTACTCAGAGGCAATCTCTGCTTAACATACAAGGCCATGTCAAACCCTGAGCTGTTGAACATGCTCCACTTAAAGAAATCCCAATCCCTCAGAGCCACATGCTCCAGGGATCTAAACCTTGTCATCACAATGAACAAAACATGCTGGAGGGATAGGTTCCTGACCCAAAAACTCCCCATACTCTGGAATAGACTGCCCATACATGTCAAGCAGAGCGCCTCATTGGCCCACTTCAAAAGGAACCTTGATGATTGTATGGGAGATAGGAGATTCACCCTGGGGATCATGTCAGTCACCCTGCTAGACAGGGGCCCAGAGAAGTAAATATTGTGGGAAGAAATATCCAGGGAATTGTTATGGCTAGGCTTGCATAGGCCCTAGAGCCGATAGCCTAGTACCATCCTATAAATCTGTAAACCTATGATAGGGGCACTGCAAACAAGGGAGAGAAGTAAAAAGGTTATTGCTAGGTAAACGTTTGTTGCTGTTGTTAAGAAATGTTTGTTTCTATATACGAATCCCAGTTAGTTTTTGATGAGTTTTCTTTATATTTTGCTGTATATGGTAGTCGAAGGAAAGTTTAATGTTGATGATTACTCCTAGAAGTTTGGTGCCTTCTGTGCAGAGTCTGCATGCCCTCCCTGCATTCCCATGAGTTTCTTCTAGGTGCTCTGGTATCCTCCCACATTCCACAGATATGCAGTAGGTGGATTGGACACTCTAAATTGGCCCTAGGTGTGAGTGTGTACATGCGAGTGTGTGTCATGCACCTTCTGAGGAGGGTTGGGCCTTGGACTAGCAACCTGAGCCCGTAGAATCCATATCTGCTACAGAAACAATGAGGTCTGAAAGGTGCTCGTTGCTCGATGTACCACATGGTGTGTAAATGGGAAAGAGAGAGAAAGATACTACACAGATGTTGCCTAGGTTGTGAAATAGGCTTCCATAGGATATCAGAAAATCAGAATCACTTTTGACTTTCAAAAGTAAATTAGATACATGGTTCAACCCTCTCATATATGATCCTCAGTTATCTATAGCAGCCTTCTTGGATGGCTTTAGGGCCTAAATGCTGTAATAACAACTTATGAATTTATGAAATATATTCGCAAGAACACAGAAGTGCTTTATCCACTCTCATAACATCATTGATACATAGTCCTTCAGAGTCTTAAAGTCATATGCTATAAATCTACAAAGATCAAGAAGCATATATGAACAATTAACACTGCATTTTCAAATGAACAACATTAGATCATACATTATGGTATTCTCTCGGACTCCACAAAATGGAGTTTGACTATGCCTGCTGTTTAAGCCAGAATGTCCTTTCACTATTTTTATCACTTGCTGTATGTCCTCCCTATACACAAAACAGCTAATTTCCTAGTGATATAGCATGTAGCCCCATAAATCTAAAAATACATCTAACCATCTTAGTCTTAATATGACATCAATGTGCATCAAAATTATACTTCGTAATTTCACAAATATTATAAAATTTATTTTGGTTTTACCAACACAAAAATATTGGCATAAGCAGCCATATTTAAACTAGAATAACTGAATAATTAATTCTCTATTAACATTTCTAAAATGGTTTTACATATATAATCACTTAATATATTTATTCTGGGAATAGTCATAAAATGCAAAACTTTTCATATATTTGCTGCTCCTGTACTTTCATAGCCATTATCTAATGCAGCGTTTCTCAAAAGGTGAGAAAAGACCAGTGTACCTAGGAGGCCTGGCTTGCTTCAGGAGAAACTCAATCATATTTTATGGCTGGTCAAGCTAAATTCAGAAGGAATAACAGTCATAGAATATGTGTATTTAAATGCAAGTTAATAGTCAAACATAGCATACCAAGTCAAATTATGCTTATTCCAAAAAATAATATGTGGAAATATGTATGCACATGAGTTTATTTGTGGTACAGAGGTTTACTTCTGTTAAGAACATCTTATGCTTTTTCTTGTATGGGGGCCTAGAATACATTTGGGAGATTCACTCTCTAATATTTTCATCAGAATGCACATCAAAAGTTATTAGTCATCTGCCTGATTCAGTGTACATGCTGAGTATTTTGAAATAAATCCCCCAAACAATGCCCATAGAATCAGTGTGCTGTACAACAGTTGTTATTCACTAACATTTCCCTTATACAGCATTTAAAATTTTATTCTTTTGTACATTATAAATTTCATCACCAGAAATACTTTGTTTAAAATGACCTTTAATAACACTTCTGAAAACTTCGGGCCTAAGAACAATGGACTAATAAACATGTATTTTTATCTCTTTCTTTCTCTCTCTCTCACGCTTAAGCACTTTATATATATTATCAATTTTACAAACTATAACGTGAAAAAGTGCAAAATGGCTACAATGACATAAAACATCTTTAAGGCTACAATTTTAGGATTTAAAATGTTCCTTAAAAGATGAAATAATTCTGCACCACTCACACTCCTTACAAAAGTAGATTGCCTGTATATTGTTAACAGGATTTAATACTTAGGTAAAAAATGTTCTCAGTAGCATTATAAAATACATAACCAAGTACTATAGTAGTGATCATTGGTGCACCCACAATCTAAGTACATCATACAAAAATAAAAAAGATAGAAACTCAAATCAATGAATTTACACAATAAATTATTAGCAGTCAGAGAATTTAGAAAAATATATTCAAATGCAATGCAAATATCATACTGTTGGGTGTTTTTTTTTTTGTTTGTTTTTTTTTTGCATCCCCACAGTTTCTCAAAGGGTTTACCAATCCGGACTGTCCTCTCCAGTCTATCTTTGACCCATATTCAGGGCCAGTGAAGACATCAATTTTGATCCTAAGGTTCCGTCTCTTGCATGTACCTATTCTGTCCTCTCCAGTCTATCTTTGACCCATATTCAGGGCCAGTGAAGACATCAATTTTGATCCTAAGGTTCCGTCTCTTGCATGTACCTATTCTGTCTCATCACAGGAAAAGATATACAATGGGCTAGTTGGCATATCATCCCACTTATGCAGGCACTCAGCCACAGCCCTGTTCTTCTGAGGTCAATATCCCCCATGCATTCCTGCTCTCTTACAGGTGTCACCCATGATGTCCCTCTAGACACAAGTACATAATCGCAGGATGGACATGACCATTCTCCTTGCCAGCACCATCAGCACCCAGGCTGCTAATCAGCTTCTGGTCACTTGGGCCAGAGTCAATGCTTTATCCTTATGTGCTGCCAGTGACAGGCTTCATTGCTCATTAGAAAAAGTGTTGCTATTTCAACCATGAGAGACTTCTCCAAAGCTAAACCTGCAACTAGACACTCACCACATGCTAAGAAATCCACCCACTCCTCCTAGCTAAATAAGTATATTATGGGCTGATCTTACACATTTTTCTTGTAAATGCTATGTAGACAAAAACTAACATATTTATTTTCTAAAATGTATAAAATTAAGTTATTTGTTATGCCAAAACTTTAATTTTTACTGTTATTCTGAAATTTAGCATGTTATACAAAACCTACTGACCTGTTAGTAAGCTTAGTTAGCAATGGTAATGCATTACAACTAGATCTCAATGTAGTAAGATAGTAAATCTGATCTCCAGATCATGAACCAAGACATATGCTAACCCAATTTGTGGCTGAATGTAAGCTGGTTGTCACTGTCAAATCCCTCTCTAATGCTAAAGCCCTTCAACAAGAGCTTATGTTTGTAAATATTTGGTGTACTAGAAATGGGCTCAAAATAAATGCTAAAAAGTGCAATATTGCCACAGTTGGTAAGCAACACTTTCGCCAGCATACAATGTAAACAACACCCCAGTCCAAAATGATAATGCTGTGAAAGACATTGGATGTTGGGCTAGTAATTCCTTCTGGTGTTGCCAACTATCTGTTTTTTTTTTTCTGGACTATCTGGAAATCAAACTGATTATCCGGTAGTTCAGAAAATACTGTACAAACTCTGGTATTCTGTTTCAAAAAAAGAAACAAACTATTGCAGTTTGTTAAATCTGTGGATTTACTATACTTTTTTTTTTCCAAAAAACATAGTAAATCCGCAGAGAAAAGACATCACGAATGGAAAAAGAGGGCATTCCCCCTCACTGACATGACAATGACATTATGAAATGGGCTGAAAGTGGGTAGGACATAGGTGGGGTTATGGGAGATACAAGGGGTGTGACCTAAGTCCGGTTTCACCCACAATGAAAGGTGGCAACCTTAATTCCTCCTCATTTGATCATCATGTAATGGCAGCAGTCAGAAAGTCCTTCTACTTAGTGCAGCCAAAGGAAAATCATACAAATCTAAAGATGCAATTGTTCCCTTATATTCAGCAATCATTCAGCCACTTATTAAATACAGTGCCCCCTTTTCAATGTATCTCACCAGGCATCTCAGACAACTAGAAAGACCCCAGAGGTTCCTAGCTAAGGGCATTACTAGACTGAAAACTTTAAGCTACCAGAAAAGAATGGAAGCACTGTCCCTTTATACAGCATCTTATAGACTTCTGAGGGGAGATTTATACCTTGTGCTCCATGTCATTATGGACCCAGTGGTTCTGGATATTTTGTATTTCAACAAAGCAAATAGTTCTGTAAAACTAATCAGGGATCTACATTTTCATCAAGAAATAAATAAAACATGGTGGAAAAAAGATTTCATTATGCAGTTCCTTTCCCACATTTGGAATAGACTCCCACTGCAAATCAAGTAATGTGGTGCATTATATTCTTTCAAATGAGAAATGGAAGATTGTATGGGTATTCACAAATTCACACCTGGCTTGACTGGCTAAACCTTCCTTGACAAAGGATGTACAGTCTAAGGTAAGTACTGGCAAGATGTAAGTTGTCACAAGATTCAGTTACCTTGTATTTCCTATGATTCCTTTGATATTCTTGCCGATGTATAACTTGGGTCGCACTTAGCTCAAGGAATTTATTGTTATATATTGCCCAACACAGACTTGTGCTCATCTCAGATGTATTAAAAGTCATCTGACTTTTGTTCCTTTATTTGTCAAGACAGTATCATGGTGACTGAAGGAATGCTTTATGTTGACCAACTTCTACAGATAACTTGAAACCTACCTGTTTGATTTGAGTTTTATCAAGAGCACTATGGATTAATGGTTTTCATTTTTTAAGTCTTGGTTTGTTTAATAATTATTTATTTATATCCTTATGTGGATATTGTATCTTAATCAATGTATTTTTTTTTTGTCATCGGGAGCAGTAGCAATGTTTTGATTGCATTGTGAACTGGTTACTTATTGTTATTGTTGAATTAGTATTTTATTCTGTTTTGATTTTTTTGTTTAATATTTGTAGTTGTTCTGACATTTTAAACAGTGTTTTAAATTTAAAAACACCTCATTACATTTGAAGATGAAGTTATCTGTTTAAAGAATGTATATAATGTTATTTGACAGTCTGTATAGTGTCAAAGTCTATATTCTGATCAAGTTGGTCAAAATCACCCGGTCACCATCTTGGTCTTTCGGCAATCCATTATTACACTCCTTAACCTGCACTCATATGCTAGTATTTTAGACATGACCCCAATCCCATTCTGGGTTAAGCACTCAAAAACTTCCTGTAACTGATTTGCATTGAATGGTAGACCTAAAAGCCTGTTATAAAATAAAGAAACAGCAAGTATATTTTACAATGCACATTTTGCAAGTAAACAGGAGATAAATGCATGAAGGTTGTATGTAAAAGTTATGTATGTAAAAGTTATCAAATAACACATCAGCTGTAAGCCTAGGAAAACTATAGACGTCTGTGGAATTAGAGTGCATGAAGTGCTGTGATAACAGCTTGTTGGCCAGAAAACACAAATTTCATGACCATTCAACAAATAAGTCAAAAATCAAGAAAACTGTTTTACTTCATTGCAAAACACTACATGACATAACAGCAGGAGACACTTTGTAATGTGGTTTGTAAATTCATTTCAGTCTTCAGCAAGTCTTTAACCAACAATCAATTTAATACAAAGTGTATTAATCAATGTTTTTTATGTTGGAGGCAAGGCCTTACTTACCTCCCTCACCAGTAGTACTACCACACATTAACTTCATAAAAAGTGATAAAAATGTTAACAATTGCCTGTTCAAATAAATATGATCAGTTAGTCAAAATTCACTGCCAAGAGAGTCACTTGTGTAAAATTATAACTGTCTCTCTACAAGATGCAACCATTTGGGTGCATCTAATAGATATGAATTTGTGAATACCCATCCACCAAGGGTTTTACACCCATTTCAGCTATCCCATGACGATTTGAAGACCTCTGAGGTTTCCACAAATTACCACATCTTCTGGCAGTCTGTTTCAAGTTTTCCAGAGGTTAGACAGAGAAAAATACTTTTTTGGGATGTGGTTAAAGTGAGTACCCTTCACTCGCATGATGTCCTCTTCATCCTCATCTGTCCTTGTACATCACCAGCTAGCATCTTATATATCCATATCATAGCACAGCCTATCACTGTCACCTAATGCTACCACCCCACTCATTTATAGAACTACAGGCGTCTTTAAAGGCATTTCTTTTTTTGGCAGTAACACTATGTCAACTTCAGTTCTTGAAACTGACTTCCCTTTAATAAGGACTCAGTCCTTTCTCTCAGGATGCCATCTCTGTCATTCACATCATTTTAACTGGCCTGTTGTTGCCCTGATTGGTCCTGCTGTCTCCCTTGAATCAAGAGGACATCTGAAGTTGTTTTTCAGTCATCTGGTACTTCCCAATGGTCAAACATTTGTTATATTTCTGAGAGAGATTCAATCATGATACTTTCTGGGTTTTGTTTTTGTACTTTTACTGGTACACCATCTAAGCCCTGTAATTTATCCTTCTTTTAGTTGACCTCTTCCTCTTTGACTTTTTCCCTCCATTTTAGTCATCTGACTCTACTCAACTTATTCTGCCTCCCCCAATCCCCTCAACTCTACCTTTCTCTTTTTTTTCTTTTATGTATTCTGAGGCAATGCATTCAGTACTTCAGGAAAACCTTGTCATTCCAAACCACCTTGCTTAAGTTAGTTTCTCACATCTTCCTCTTTGACATATACATGCACAAATCTTCCTGGCCCATTTTGCCCCTTGAATTAGTTTTCTCTCCAATCTAGCCATGTCCTTCATCACCTGTTCAGTCTCTTGATTCTTTGCCTTGATCCTGGGTTGCTGCTCTTTGCCATCTCTGACTTATTTCCACTTGAATTTGAATACTTTTCCTTATTCTTAAGTACACCATTGAACCCCTCTCCATCCACTGTCATCATTTTTGCAAATGTCTACTCAAAACTACATGTAGCTTACGCTTCTGTAGTCCCACACTACTGTCTTTGTCTCTTAGGTCTCAAATGTTATTCCTAGGTCGACCCATACTGTACCATGGTCACTGTAGCCACTTGAAATCTCACATCCATGTAATGAATTTTGACAGAACTAGTTAGGACTGCATTTGTTATTCTTTGGTATCTTCTTGCACAAAATGGAAAAATTATTCATGATTTAGAGCTTCTTCCAACATCCTAAAATGACCAGAATGCAGCTGTGAGATGGTGTTCTTCCAAAAGCAGATATTCCGACTCTGCAACCACCCTTTTTATGTACTCAAATCCTAAACTCATCTACCAGTAGACTGTTTCCTCTACTGATGTATCCAGTATATTGCAAGGTGGCCAGTTTTCAACCCATTTAGTTTGTAGTTACCTTTCTCATAACCCCCATTCTAATTGCCTCCAGTGGATTCCTCTTCTTCCTCCTTTAGAGTTCAGATGAACCTACCTCTTAGATAAAACACCATGCCTTACCCCTTTTCCGTTACTGTCATTCCTGAAAGTATAACAGCCTGCATCTGTCAAATTCCAGACCCTCTTTTCTCTAGATAAGATATTGGTGATGCTGGTAGTGCCCACTTTGTCAGATCTCAAACTCCTTATTTCCAGGCAGTGCACAGCGTCACCTTCCAACTCTATTTTGTTACTCTTTTCCTTCATCCTTTCTTCCAGTTGACTTCCATGACCACTTTGCCCTTTCTATTTCCCTCTCAATTTCTCCTGTCTCCTGGTTGTTCCCCTTCAGATGGTTCCTTGTTCTTTTACCTCTTACTCTAGAGTCACTGTAGGAGTAATCCTCTGTTAATGAGGGTAGTTTATCCTCAACTAAATAAACTCCCTAGACCAAGTGAACCTCCATTTCCTACAACGGTTTATCCATTCTACCTCTGGCCACTGTTGTGACAATTAACTGTAATTACTTATTCTTTCATACCTTCCTTGATGTGCTGATGGCTAGCACAGTTAGGTTACTTGAGGAAAACTATTGTAGGTCACTAGTCCTGATATGGCCTGATCCCACCCAGACCCACTAAATCTCTTACCTCTCTTTCTGTCCTGTTCAGAGTCAGTCATGGCACTGTCTTAACTGATGCCAGATCTTCTCTGCTCTCTTTTCTCTCTCTTCAAGCTTTTTAATCCCTTTAGTAAAAAACTTACCAAATATTAGTACAATGCTTGTACCTCTGTTGCAGTCACCACAGTCCTGCCTAACCCCTTTTTCTTTAATTGTCAGATTTCTGTTTCCTCATTCCCTCTTTTATTCCCTCATCCTGGTTTGCTACTCATCCAAATGTTCCCTTCATTTTCTGATTCATCACACCATCCTCAACCCCTCCCTTTCTAACTTACTTGCCTTCTCAATTCTGTGGAGGTTCCGGTGTTCTTGCCTCAGCCTGCTCCTTGGTCAGCACTTCATTTTTATTAGTCTAATTAGTTTCTCTGTCATAATATTTGCCTTTCTCTCCTTGCACTTTCTCCTGTCTCACTCACCCCTGTTTGTCTTGTTCTGTTTGAATATCAATTTCCATTGTATCTCTTATTTCCACTTGCCCTCTCCCACTCACTCTTTACTTTCAATAAATGTATATTTGCCACTCTTTCCTGTTGCAGACCTTTCCCCATTCCGCAGGTTCCTTGCTTCTCATATGGGTCTCACTGTTGGGTTTCCTACAGAAGTGGCAACCACTGTCCATGAATCAGCCCTTCTTCACCCGATATCTACCCAAGTTCTCTCCTTCCCTGATGTCCTCTCATCCTATTCACATCTCCCACATCAGCCTCCTGAGTTTCTACATTTCCTATTCTACCCTCCCTATAAAGTCAGTTTATCTGCTGAACTTAGCAAAATCTTTTGGTTAAACGTGGTTTAAAACTGAAAAAGCAGCCTTTTATGTTAAACATTCAAATCTGAATAAATTGTTTTGAGTTTTTCCTTCCCTGTTTTAAACATTCTTAAACCTGATGAAGAGAAATTGGTTTGACTTTTCCTTTATTTTGCTGCTTGTTTAAAGAAACAGGAAGCACACACAGCTTTTTACTGAAATTGGTAAATGGACAATCTTGATTTGCCTTAGTTGACTGAATTTTAACAACAGTTTTGTCATACCATGTATTTCTTTTGTATAAACATATTTATGTTTTATTTGTTGTCAGATGCAGTCAGACAAGGAACAGCCTCAGGTTCTCATCCCTGATGGCAGCACTGTAGTCTGGAACAACAAGAAGGGAATGCAAGTCCAAAATGTCCTCATTCGTTATGCAAACATTATTTACTGCCAAGCAGTAACTAAAGAAAAACAGTACCAGTCTCCAATATTTTTTGTGCATGTAACAGGTAAGGTTATCTCTTAACAAATATTGTTTGTTCTTCTTTAATAATTGTTAGCTAGACTCCAGTCTTGTAATATTTTTTTATGGTTTATGACACCTGTACTTCTCACTGGGTCTATATTCTATAGAAGTGATAAGTTAAGACCGTCCATTTTGTTTCAACTGAATTTTTTCAAATATTTTGCAAAATCAGAATAGAAGCAGAGCTATGTAGAAAGTCAAGGATGTTACTTAACGTGTCAGAGTCTGGCATGACAAAATGCATTTGTCTGACCTCAGAGTGCTGAATGGACCCCTAACTGCAACTAATGTAACACAAACCGATAGTCGGAGACCTCAGACATAGTTATAGTAGCTGAATGTATGCAGGGGATGTCTACTCCCCTGAGTGGGACTGTTGAGGATCTTTGTATGTTATATTTTTACCTTGTGTCTTTAAAATGTGTAATCCTAGCTGCTGCATCTCTATGTATCTGTATTTAGTTGACATGTAATGCCAGCTTAATACATATATGTTCCAGACATATATTGCATTTTTCACTCTAAACAGAAGTTATTTTTCTTATGCATAAATGGGATATTATGGAAATTAGCAGACTGTTTTATATTAAGGCCTGCTCATGTGTTCTTTTGCTACATATACATACAAACAAATTTCTTGGGTACTAATGTTGCTTAGCCAAAATAAAACCTCAGACAGTTATACTCTAAAACTTAAGTGTACACTGTACTTGATTGTTATTCAGTCTAAGATTTCACAATTAGCTCTATGCTGAAGGTGTATAGACACTGAACATTTTTGTACTGACATAGTTTGAATGAAAGAGTATACTCCTGTTACAGCTATACATGGCTTTTCATTGCAGTGAACTCCCAACTCAATGCACAAATTTTATGGGCGTGTATTCATTTCCCTTCTAAATAGCAGTAATGTACCCATGTTTTTGGTACAAAGAGATAGGATATTGGCTGTAGTCTCACTGACCTATGTTTGGCTAGTTGGCATGTGAAAGGTACTTAGAAGGTTTACCCAGGTGAAAGGGAGTGAGTGCTCAAAACTGTCTCCCTCATCCAGGATGGAAGGAGATGGTTAGGCCTTCTGCTAGTGTAAGCTTGCTGATAGCTGCATCAGTAAGGATGGTGATTAGACAATTTCTCTCCCTATGGCCCTCCAAGCAGAGCATAACACTGCAACAGTACATGGTCTGTCAAAACACAAGAGCTGGATGGACTTTTCATTGTAGGTCTTGCCTCAGCAGGAAGTGTGTTAGCTGCCACTGGTAAGAGACAGGGCAGACATCAGTCAGCTATTAATAGATAATGACTCTGTGGCACTTGACCCACATCTGCCATACCTTTAGGGTGGATGAGGGCCTAAAAGAGTTGACAGAGGGCCATGTTGAGCTGGATGGTCATATTAGGTGACAGAGAAAAAAACTGATGCAGCAATCGTATATAAACCTGAATGTGATTGCAGTTTTAGCCTTACAAGCAGTCAGATCAGTTTTAAGTATTGAATGATTAACTTATTAGCGGTCTACTAAAATTCAATACTATACTAAAACGTTACAGATAAAAACAATGCTTTATATAGGCACAGTTTAGTTTGTAAGGAAAGTAAAAAGTTCTTATTCTCTATTTTAGAACAAGTGCCAAAGGACCTTAGAGGAGGATGTTATAGGGACTTAGTTGAGCAAAGAGAAACACTTTGGTAGATGAAACAAAGGGCAAACAAACTACCTGGAGTTAATGAGACTATTAATTTCACATGTTTCTTGAAAAACAAAAGGTTGTAACTCAACAAATATGGTAGTGATAAGTAACTATTGTTTTTAAGTTTTTCAATATTTTCATTGGTTGCTTTTTATTATTATACATAATTGATAGTTTAATTGATTAATGAAAGGTTGTTTTTTATTGGTGTGGATCAATATAAAAAGGTTTGTTGTGGACATATACTTTGTTCTGATTAAGTCTTTTATAGATTAAAGTGAAAAATAAATACTTTTAACGCTAATCCTTGTGGTGGTTTTTGTTCCTGCATCTCTTGGTGAAATTTTAATTGGCTCTACTAAAGTTGCTAGCTTATCACAGTTTTTTGGATTGCCATGGAGTACTCATAACTTATATTACTAGGCAAAGCTGTTTTAACCCTTTCTTAGACTTTAACACCTCTATTGAATTATCACTTCTGACACTGGCAGATTTACATTTATACAAAAGTAATCAAACTGTATTAACAAATTAACATTAAACATTATACTTCACATATATTGCTATATATCATATAACCTAAGCAACATTCCTGCCCCTTTTTTAAAACAAGAAACATCTTTATTAAACCATCACTTACGACATAAGCAATCATACAGTTAAATAAATAAAAAAAAATACACCAACACAATCCTTATGCTGTACTGACAATCCCAGGAATGGGTGAAACATGAAACATCTCCACTTAGTGGAATTTAGCTTTAGGAGCCTGAATACAGCAATAAAGACATAAAAAGGTAAAATGTGATAGGCATCAGAAGCTGTATAGCTTAAGCACTGGTATGTCCTTAAGGAGTCATTTGGATATATCCCATGGACTTCCACTACAGGCAGTTTAAGGTATTATACAGAAAGAATTTAGCTTGGCTGTGTGTTGCAGTTTTTACTAAATAGTTTGTCTGTGTGGCCTTTTGTCCATTGGTTTAGATATTATTTGGGATATTTTGCAGTTATCCTAATATTTATGGACTGAGGGCTTATTTTTAAGTTTTGTGTTTCCAAAATATAACCAGAGAGTCCACTTATACTATGCTGTCAAGCTCTGAAAAGGTACAAAACATGGAATGTCTACAGCTAGTGGGGTTTGGCTTTAATGTCCTAAATGCACCAGTAAAGATTTAAAAAATAAAAAATCATGCATATTACAAAGTCATGTAGCTGAAACACTAGCATGTCCTTAAGGGATCATTTGCTTTTATACCATGGGTCTCCACTACAGAGGTTTAAGGCATTACACAGTAAAGACACAAGCTCGGCTAGGTCTTTGCTAAATGGTTCATCTCTGCAATCTTTTTGACCTTCGGTTTGGATTTTCTGCTAGACTTTCTTGCATTTTTGCTTTACTGTTGCTGTCAGGTTCATGCCAGACCTTTAAAGTATGCTTTAACTCATGTATCTGTGTGATTACCAGTCCTGAAATAAAATGTTGTTGCTTGTGTTTCAGAAATTATAACAGCCCTGACCAAAGGTTATTTCTTAAAGTTTATCATAGTCTGTGCTTTCAATTTCTTCTTCCCTGTCCAGGTATATTTTTAGTGCCTCTCCTGTCAGTTGGCATGACAGAGTTTTCAATCAAATTTGCATTCCCTGTAGTGGCATAGCACTCAAGTGCTAACAGATAATAGACAACAACACTTGTAAATATTAGTCCCATTGCAGAACATTTTAATAATAAACATGATGGTAATTTAGAATGTATGAAAGTTTCTATTTTAGAACATGTACCACTACATTTTAATAATGTTATTCTTCAAAAAAATGTGTTAAGACAAAAAGAATCTCTTTTAATTATGAAATACAACACTTTAAGTCCTTATGGACTAAATAAGGAACGTAATTGGCACAGTTTTATATGACTATTGTAACTTTAAAAGTTCTAGTTTTATAATTGAATAATTAATTAATTGTTTAAATGCATTAATTGATGAGTCTTGTTATATATATCACTTTGAATGTGCATTATATTTTCTACTCTGTAAAGGCTGTTGGCCGAGGCGCTAGAGAAGTGAGATATTTCTGTTTATTAAATATTTGAAAGTTGAGCTGTTACTCACTGGTGCTCTTTTGGTCATTGCTGCTAACAGATAATACTCCAGGACATCCACCCTGGATATTTGCTTCATAGGTGACACAGTTATGAGGTTGGCAGCTACACTGGCTTTTGGTCAGTCCCCACCTGTGATTCCACAGTTTTGTTCAATAATTCCTCCATGATTGTAGCCAACAGTTAACCATGTCAGGAAAAGAACAGTCACAGAGTAGAGTACAGTAGAGAATTAGTTGCCCAAATGTGTTTGGATTTGGCAGTAAAGGTACTGCCAGAAAATGAAGATTGGCAAGTGTTTGGCCAGCTGCCTCTGCATATACCGCCAGTGTAAGGTACAAATAGATAGTGGAAGCAGGACTTAAGTAAAAAGTTCCCAAAATGTTTATTGTCACAAATCAAACAAAAAATAAAAAAATAAAATCATAGCCCACCCTAGCACTATCTGAGAAGTACCTCTCAAAAATTGTTCCAGCAACTAGGAACAAGTGTTCTAAGAATATTAGAAATGCAAACAATCTAGACAAATTCAGAAAACTCCCAAAAAGCATATCATAGAATAAATAGAGGTATCAACTATGATAAACCAGGCTGAAGAACAAAGAAAATCAAGAAAAGATTACAGCTGTGCTATTTAAACATATACACGCATTTGTGATACAGATGTCTCTGTGCTATTTAAACGCATTTGTGATACAGATGTCTCTGTGCTATTTAAACATATACACGCATTTGTGATACAGATGTCTCTGTGCTATTTAAACGCATTTGTGATACAGATGTCTCTGTGCTATTTAAACATATACACGCATTTGTGATGCAGATGTCTCTGTGCTATTTAAACATATACACGCATTCATGATACAGATGTCTCTGCGCTATTTAAATATATACACGAATTTGTGATACAGATGTCTCTGCGCTATTTAAACATATACACGCATTTGTGATACAGATGTCTCTGTGCTATTTAAACATATACACGCATTTGTGATACAGATGTCTCTGTGCTATTTAAACATATACACGCATTTGTGATACAGATGTCTCTGTGTTATTTAAACATATACATGCATTTGTGATACAGATGTCTTTGCGCTATTTAAACATATACACGCATTTGTGATACAGATGTCTCTGTGCTATTTAAACATATACACGCATTTGTGATACAGATGTCTCTGTGCTATTTAAACATATACACGCATTTGTGATACAGATGTCTCTGTGCTATTTAAACGCATTTGTGATACAGATGTTTCTGTGCTACTTAAACATATACACGCATGTGTGATACAGATGTCTCTGTGCTATTTAAACATATACACGCATTTGTGATACAGATGTCTCTGTGCTATTTAAACGCATTTGTGATACAGATGTCTCTGTGCTATTTAAACATATACACGCATTTGTGATACAGATGTCTCTGTGCTATTTAAACGCATTTGTGATACAGATGTCTCTGTGCTATTTAAACATATACACGCATTTGTGATACAGATGTCTCTGTGCTATTTAAACATATACATGCATTTGTGATACAGATGTCTCTGTGCTATTTAAACATATACACGCATTTGTGATACAGATGTCTCTGTGCTATTTAAACATATACACGCATTTGTGATACAGATGTCTCTGTGCTATTTAAACATATACATGGATTTGTGATACAGATGTCTCTGTGCTATTTAAACATATACACACATTTGTGATACAGATGTCTCTGTGCTATTTAAACATATACATGCATTTGTGATACAGATATCTCTGTGCTATTTAAGCATATACACGCATTTGTGATACAGATGTCTCTGTGCTATTTAAACATATAAACGCATTTGTTATACAGATGTCTCTGTGCTATTTAAACATATACACGCATTTGTGATACAGATGTCTCTGTGCTATTTAAACATATACACGCATTTGTGATACAGATGTCTCTGTGCTATTTAAAAATATACACGCATTTGTGATACAGATGTCTCTGTGCTATTTAAACATATACATGCATTTGTGATACAGATGTCTCTGTGCTATTTAAACATATACACGCATTTGTGATACAGATGTCTCTGTGCTATTTAAAAATATACACGAATTTGTGATACAGATGTCTCTGTGCTATTTAAACATATACACGCATTTGTGATACAGATGTCTCTGTGCTATTTAAACATATACATGCATTTGTGATACAGATGTCTCCGTGCTATTTAAACATATACACGCATTTGTGATACAGAAGTCTCTGTGCTATTTAAACATATACACGCATTTGTGATACAGATGTCTCTGTGCTATTTAAACATATACACGCATTTGTGATACAGATGTCTCTGTGATATTTAAACATATACACGCATTTGTGATACAGATGTCTCTGTGCTATTTAAACATATACATGCATTTGTGATACAGATGTCTCTGTGCTATTTAAAAATATACATGCATTTGTGATACAGATGTCTCTGTGCTATTTAAACATATACACGCATTTGTGATACAGATGTCTCTGTGCTATTTAAACATATACACACATTTGTGATACAGATGTCTCTGCGCTATTTAAACATATACACGCATTTGTGATACAGATGTCTCTGCGCTATTTAAACATATACACGCATTTGTGATACAGATGTCTCTGTGCTATTTAAACATATACACGCATTTGTGATACAGATGTCTCTGTGCTATTTAAACATATACACGCATTTGTGATACAGATGTCTCTGTGCTATTTAAACATATACACGCATTTGTGATACAGATGTCTCTGTGCTATTTAAACATATACACGCATTTGTGATACAGATGTCTCTGTGCTATTTAAACATATACACACATTTGTGATACAGATGTCTCTGCAACAGAATGTAGGGCATTACAGATATGCAAATAAACCTACAGATTAGATGAATTTCTTAGTAAAAACGTGAAAATTGATAATCTTTTCATATACTACTGGTACTACTTTTTTCTCTTATCTGACTGTCTCTGCTTTGATTATAGTTTCACATAGTTTCTCAGAACATGCTAGTTTAATACTGTGTCATAATGTCCTGGGTCTTCCCTGAAAATGGTCCTTGGATTTGCACACTTACCTGGTTTGCAAATGTTAACTAGATCAATCAATAAATTAAAAAAAAAGCAGAAAACTTTCAGAAAATAGTCACCTAGACAAAGGCATGCTTGAACTAATCAAGTATAACTCTAAAATACATAAAGGCAAGTACATTTAAATGTTATATTACCATTTCAGGTGAAATCCACACTCTCATACAGATGAACATGGATCATAATGGCACCATAGAATGAATGCATCTACCACACATAGCACAAACAGCATATAATCAGGCATTTGAATTCTGTTGAATTACTACCAGGCAGAAAAATTACTTAAAACAGAGCTGGGGCAAAAGGTCAGGCTTTTCCTTTTTAGCTCTCAACTTCCATTCAAAGTTGGACTCTCCACATCACCTTTGAGTAACACCGAAAAATCTTTGTGTGCCAATTGCAGTGTTCCTCTGTAGTGCCCATAAAGGCATTCAACAGATTCAAACCCTCAAGATAATGCTACACAAATACCAATTACAGGTCAGTTGGCAAGAACAGATGCTGCTTATATGCAATAGCATCTATTTTTGGTACCTTTCAATCTTTTTCCCTATTTACATGTAAGTGATTTATCAATTTAAAAAGGGTCCCTGCTTCCAAAAGTTTAAAAAAGGAGCATAAAATCACTTTGAAAGCATTACCAAATAGCTGAGATGTTTCAATTTCATTACATATTTCCTTGTCAGATGCATTAGAATCCTTGTTACACATAATGTTATAATGTTTCTGTGACAAGCAATTTAATTCTTAGGTGATATTTCTGAAATGTCTCCTTCAGTTGAAAATAAATCGCCAAGGATTTCTCTGGTAGTAAAATAACAGGTAAATAAAATGAATGAAATAAGACAAACAAAGATTTTGCCACATGCCTCTCATGTTGAAAATTTCATAAAATGTCTAGATTTTTGTCTCAGAATGTTTGTCTGTCCTTAATATAATATGTGGTTTTAGGGCACATCATTGAGGATTGATGTCACTAAATAATGATGGAGATTTGAGTTTCAGACTTCATATCTTTCGGAAAAAGCATGTTAATGCAAAACCTGTTATTCTAGCTACTTTATAAGTTTATAATACTCATATTTAAAATCTGTCCTTAATTTTGTCCCCTTACCCTTTCGGCTTTGTCCAGAATTCTTGTGCTAACAAGTTGAGAGATATGTTCTACCATAAAATGTACAAAATAGCCAGTGATATCTCATCATAGATATTTATGGAAAAAAACTTTTTTAGTGCTCATATTATGGTTGACTTGCAATCATTACATGATCCAAAAATGATAAAATCACTGCAATTATAGAAAAAAAAGTTTTAGGATTAAAATGCCAGAAGACACATGTAGAAGCTTTAATAACTGTGTGTCACTTATGTGGTTTACATAGTTATTGCAGTTCTTTCATTGTGGAGTATGCACATCTTCCCTGTGTCTACATAGGCTTTTGGCTGGTGTTCCAGTTTCCTGCTAGATCACAAAGACTGGGAAAACTGTCATTTATCCAAACTGGCTGTAAGTGTGGGTGATGAATGTGGGGGTTGGTATAATGGTTAAGGTGTTTGACTCACAGACACAAGGTACAGTGTTTGATTCTCACCTTTGGGAAGGAAGTTGGTTAAGCTTAGAAGGGCTTATTATTATCAGACTTAAACCATAGCACTGCTGTAAATGCTGTCATCTGTAGTCTGTAACACTAGACAGGTAGGGGTTCTAATCTCACTTCGGTCCACTTACAGTGTGTGTGCATTCCCCTGCATAATAAATGTGAATCCCAAATTTCAATTGGCCTGCACTTTTACCCCTGGGATTTCACCTGTGTCCCTGATGGACAGGGGTATCGAGTGCTGACTTGTCAGAACATGAGCTAAATTCTTGGCTAGGCTTGTAAGGGCCTCAGGGCCAATAGCCTAGTAACTTCCTATGATCCTATGTATATGTATTCTGCAGTGGACTGGTGGTCTACCTAAGATCAGTTTCATTACACTACATCCAGTGACACCTGGAATAGGTTCTGACTCCTTCGTGGCCTACAATTCAGTAGGATGAGCAAAGAGTGAATGAATAAAGGATACATTTTAATCAGTCAGTAATTGTATTTCTTAGAAATCTCATCTTATAATTGTATACATCATTGTCTGAGAAGAAATGAAAGATAAGATTCTGACTTAGTGATACCATACTGTGGTGTTTACAGGTCTATATTATATGCTCAAAGAGACCTTTCTTCAATTATATAATCATCGACACCTAAAAAGCGAATGCTGTAAAGCGGGAACAGGCACGACCGTGAATTTTTTCCTCTGGAAAAAATTCATGGGGCCGTACACAAAAAAACCCGAACTTCAAAACCCTAATCAAAGGGGGGGGCTTCACCCACCACACCTCCTGATGTGGGGTGCTGTGCCCCCACACCCCCACTAACTAAATATACCGATATCGCTGTACATTGGGGAAAAGGGCAATTCCCTATAATGGCCAACTGATTTTTTTCCCCCGAGGAAAAATTTGCAGATGTGGCCGTTTGCTGTTTAGAGTGTTCGCTCCTTACGTGTTGATCATTATATGTTCGAAGAAACGTCTCTTCTCGCATATAATATAGACCCGGTGTTTACAGTGATGTAACTAGAGATGCATTACCATAGACATATCTTTAGAAAAACTGAATCAGTATCATCATCATCATCGACTTGATCGACTTCTTTGTGGCAGTCACCAAAACCGTAGATGAGGGTAAGGTGGTTCACACAGCCTATCTTAACCTCGCCAAGGCTTTCGACAACATCCCCCATTCTGGAATTATAGCTAAACTCACTAAACTAGGTATAAAACCCTACATCACAAGATGGGTTGCCAACTGGCTCACTGACAGAACCCACACTGTAAAAGTTGCAGACTCCAAATCTGACCTCAAAGCAGTGACAAGTGGAGTACCACAGGGTTCCATCCTGGGACCTCTCCTGTTTGGTATCTACTTCTCTGAAGTACAGGCTAACACAGAAGGCATCTGGCTAATGAAGTTTGCAGATGACTGCAAAATAGGAGCCATAGTCAAGTCCCCAAATGATGTGGACATCGTACAGAAGGGCCTCGCTAAGACAGATGCCTGGTGTCAGAGCCATGGCCTCAAGCTCAATGCCAAAAAGTGCAGTGTCATCTCCTTTGGTAAAAACTCTGTACCCATGATCTACCACATAGGCAGCAATCTACTTAACACCAAATGTGTGATAAGAGACCTTGGGGCCCAGGTGGACAGTTGTCTCTCCTTTGATAGTCACATCGCCACAGTAGTCAGGACGTCCTTCTACATGGCACACCTCATCATAAAAGGGTTCACAGCCAGGAAAAAAGAGGTCATTGTTCTCCTCTACTCATCACTCATAAGACCCATTATAGAGTACAATGCCCCTTTTGGAATGTACCTCGCAAGACATCTGCAGCAGCTGGAAAGGCCACAGAAGTACCTCATAAAGAGGATTACTGGCCTCAAACAAATGCCCTACACTGACCATCTCAAAAAACTCCAGCTTTACTCCATAGCATATCGCCTACTCCAAAGTGATCTCTGCCTAACATATAAAGCTATGTCAAACCCAGAGCTGTTGGACATGCTACACCTAAAGAAATCCCAATCCCTCTGAGCTACATGCTCTAGGGACCTAAACCTTGTCACCACAATAAACAGGATATGCTGGAAGGATAGAGTCCTGTCCCAGAGACTTCCCATACTCTGGAACAGGCTACCCATCTATGTCAAGCAAAGTTCTTCATTAGCACTCTTCAAGAAAAATCTTGATGAGTGGATGGGAAATAGGAAATACACCACTTCATTGTCTCTGCTTGACAGTGGCACAGGAAAATAACTTTCTTGGGTGGCGTAAGCCAGGGAACCTTGTTAGCTAGGCTTGCATAGACCCTCGGGCCAATAGCCTAGTACCTGCCTATTAACCTATGAACCTATGAACCTATCATCATCAACCCCTTTTTTCCCCATTCTTTTTACCTGAAGTCAGGGTGTCATGTTAACTCTCACCATCTTTGTCTCTCAATCGAGTGCAACAATCCTGCCTTCCTTGACACTCATGCCTGACTGTCACATATCTTCTCTCACACACAATCCATCCACTTTTTTGCTGGACACCCTCACTTCCACTTGTCTACTTCCTGTCTGTCCCAAATCTTCTTCACCAGATTGACTTCTGCTTTTTCTGCACATGTGCCCAAACCACCAAAATCTGTTCTCTTTGATCTTTTTCTGCAAATGGAGATACTTTGCCTTCTGCCCTTATGTCCTGATTTCTTCACCTATTTCAAAGTATGCATCCTACCACCCATCTCAGGCACTAATTTCCATCACCTCTAGCTTCCTCATCTGCTCTGCCTTTACTGACCAGGTTTCTGTATCATACAGTAGCACTGGTCTCACCAATGTTTTGTACACCTTACTTTTCAGCTTCTTTGGCCCTCTTCCGCGATACACTACACCTGACACTTTGTGCTAGTTGGCTGCAGCCCGTCTGGTTCTAGATTTGACTTATTCATTCAGACTTCCCTTCCCCTCAACCACCCCTCCCAAATATCTGAAGTTGTTAACCTGCTCCACTATATTCCCTTCTATCTTGATTCCTAGTTTCTTGTGATTTCCCCATTTGCTGCCATTACAACTGTCTCATCAGTACTTAGTTTCATCCCACATGCCTTCAGTTTTGCATTCCATTCCCCTATCTTTTGTTATAGTTCTTGCTCAGAGTCTGCCTGTAATGTCACATCGTCTGCATACAGCAACTTTGTTGATCTGTTTCCACCGACCTGTTTGCTGATTTAATCCATCACCAGTATGAACAACAGTGGGCTCAGAGATGAACCCTGATAACCCTAATGCACACCCACTCCCACTGGAAACCCCTCTGCGAGACTGAAAATTGTTAGTACTTGAGTTATTGGATATTTTTTACATAGTTTGCACTAATTCTACCAAT
The DNA here is from genome assembly GCF_019279795.1 of Protopterus annectens. Taxonomy (NCBI): domain Eukaryota; kingdom Metazoa; phylum Chordata; order Ceratodontiformes; family Protopteridae; genus Protopterus; species Protopterus annectens. Next base: position 1,981,172,578 of record NC_056733.1, on the reverse strand, counting down.
GTTTCTGGGGCTTCAAACTACTGCAGGACTGCCCAAATCATCTTTCTTGGGATCTTTTCATATGCTTTTTCCAAGTCTAGGCATGCTTCATTGGACACTTTCCTCATGTCTAGTTTCTTCTAAACTATCTGTCTCACTGCAAACATTGGGTCAGTTGCCTGCACCCTGATCTGAATCCGAACTGCTCATCTCCCATCTTACTTTCAACTGCTCTGCATATCCATTTATCAGTCGCTCTCTCCAGAGCTTTCATGCAATGTGACAGGATCTTGATACCTCTGTACTGCCCTAGTTGTCAATGTCCCCTATGTTCTTGTACACTGGCATAAGTATGCTTATTCTCCGGCCATCTGGGACACACCCTTCTCTCTCACACAGCATCTTTATCACATCTGCTGTGACTTCATCTGAGGCTGCTGTTTTCCCTGACTTCATTTTTCTTAGTGCTGTTCTTACTTCTTCTAATGTGCGGTCCTCCTCTTCCCATTGTAGACTGTGTCTGGGGCATTAAAGCTTCTGTGGAGTTTTCTTCATTCAGAAGCTGCTGGAAGTACTCCTTCCATCTGCCTTTGATATCTTGTACACTGGTGAGCAGGTTGTTGCTGGCATCCTTTATGGAGGGTATCTGACTATCTTCTTTATTTTACTGTCTTTGCCTTATAACCTGATATAGTTTCTTGCCATCTACTGAGTCACTTTTCAGAAGTTGGTAGAGAGAGTGCCTCTGATGCCCTGCTCTTTGCTATTGCAACTCTTTTCTTAGCCTCTTTCTTAGCCAACCAGCATTGCTTCCTATCCTGGTCTGTCTTTTCTATCTCCCACTGTTTCCTGTACTCCTTTCTTTTACATTCATGTTGTTTAATTGCACTCCTTCTTTCTTTTGATGACTTTTTGGACTTCTGCATTCCACCACCAGCTTCCTTATGTGCCTTGTTTTCATACCTGGCTCGACCACATATCTACATGCTGTTTTGAGGCGCTGCCATTCTTCTTCAATTCCTCCTATCTCCTCCTCTCCTTGGGGTGCTAGAGCCCTGAGTAATTCCTTGAACTATTCAACTTCCAGACTTCAGCCTTGTCTCTTTTGACCTTAGACCCTTCTCTGACCACTGCTTGTAGCTGATTGTGGCAACTAGTGGTTTATGCTGTGGGCTGACTGTTTCACTGGGCATGACTTTGCAGTCACTGATTTTACCCCGGTGCCCTTTCCTTATTAGGAAGAAGTCTACCTGAGTTGCATATTGGCTCCTGTTGTATGTGATCTTCTGACTGTCTCTCTTTCTGAACCATGTGTTGGCTACTATCAAGCTATTTACCAGACAGAAGTCTAGAATGGCCTCTATTTCTTTATTCCTGTTGTCCCATCCATGTGGACCCAGGCAGTCCTCATGTCCTATTCTGTCTGTCCCGATATGTGCATTCAAGTTACCCATTATCAACACCAATTCATGCTGTCCTGCTTTATTTAGTAGGTCCTACAGCTGCTGTCTGAATGTACTTTTCTCTTCACTGTCACAGCCCTCATATCCTGTTCTGTCTGTCCCGATATGTGCATTCAAATTACCCATTATCAATACCAATTCATGTTGTCCTGCTTTATCTAGTAGGTCCTACAGCTGCTGTCTGAATGTACTTTTCTCTTCACTGTCACAGCCCTGCTGTTGGGCATAGGCTGAAATTATGAATACTGCTCTATCATTAAGCTGGAGTCTGATTGCCGTGAGTCTGTCACTAATTCTGATGACATACTTTACTGACTTCTGAAGCCTCTCATTCACCACAATTCCCACACCATTTATAGCCTGTTCTATCCTGAGTAGTAACTTCTGAATCCCAAGCCAAGAGGCGTTGCTTCTCTGCCTTTCTATCTTGTCTCTTAAACACATAGGATGTCCAGCCTCAACCATACCATCATGCCATCCACTTCCAAGCTCCATCCTGCCCATGAGCCTGCAATGAGTTTAGCAATTCTTAGTTCATGTTTGGTAGGTTCATAGGTTTTAAATCCAGCTTTCACTTAACAGAAAAGTTGAACTGTTGTTCTTATTTCTGTCTTTGTATGTACTCTTTAATGCAAGCCTAGTTTCTGTCTAAATGGATCTGTTTTGTTATATTCTGATGTGGGACACCATTTTGGCCTTTTGTGTGACTGAATGAGAAGCTGATTAGAGATTTTAATTTTATTGGTGTCAGATATAACTATTTCTGTATTGTAAAAAACTTTTTTTTTTCTAATAGGAAATTACATTTATGATATCTCAATATCCCCCATTAACTCTGTCGAACTGATGATAGGAGAAAAACTGACATTAAATTGCACAGTGACAGCAGAATTTAATACAGCAGTGCATTTCAAGTGGAATTTCCCAGGACAACAGGTGATTTAACAAATTTATACTGAACTTTTTGTTGTCTCTTAATACAAAGTGAATTATGCCCATATTGGGAACAGCAGCTTTATAAATAACAAGGCACCACTTCAGAATGCATATCTGTACTTAAGAAGCCATATGACTATAATCGCATTTATTCTTCAAGTGAGCTGTAGAAAATGATTTGCCATGCTTAAAAGTATTTTTGAATATTTCATGTCTGTTTAAATGATTACATTTAATTACATTTGTAGGGATCGGTGTGCAGTTGCATTTTCACTTGATGCATTATCAGTCACTTTCTAGCTGGCTTTATTTTTGTTTAGCGATGACAGTGTAACCCTTTACAAGATGCAATATCGGTGCCTACTAAAGTCTTCACATTAGGAAAAGATAACAAGATTAGAGATGTAAGGCTTAACAGATAAAAAGTTTAACTTTGGGACATAAAATTGAAACTATGATCACAGAAGCACGGCATTCTGCTGGATACAGTGTGATTTTGAGGGAAATCTATTGCAGCTGGTGATTTTGCCCCTTATGCTGCATATTGTTAGGACAATAAAGTATTTCCCATATTCACAAGTCACTCATTTAAATGTGTATTAATTTTCTGATGTCACTTAACAGCAACAGTGGTCCCTCTTCACAAAGGTGGTGCCTCAACAGATCCTGGATACTATTGCCCTGTAAGCCTGACTAGCTTGGTATGCAAAGCTATGGAAAGGATCATCATGGACCTCATAAATAAAGATATTGGGGACCTACAGACACTGGATCCTACCCAGTTCGGCTTTGTTAAGGGCAGATCCTGCCTCTTAAACCTGGTCGATTTCTTTGAAACAGTCACCAAGGCCATTGACGAGGGGAAGGTGGTCCACACAGCCTACCTGGACCTCGCAACAGCCTTTGATACAATATCCCACTTGGGCATTATAGATAAGCTCACCAGCTTAAATATAAACCCCTATGTCACTAGATGGGTTGCAAACTGGCTCAAGGACAGAACCCACATGGTTAGAATTGCTGGAGCCATGTCAGTCTCCAAACCAGTTACAAGTGGTGTCCCACAAGGCTCAGTCCTGGGACCTCTCTTGCTCGGTATATATTTCTCGGAGGTACAGGCCAACATGGAAGGACTGTGGCTGACCAAGTTCGCAGATGACTGCAAACTGGGTGCCATAATCGACTCTCCAGCCGACACAAGCATCCTCCAAAAGGGCCTCATAGAAACAGGCAACTGGTGCCAGAGCCATGGCCTCAAGCTAAATGCCAAAAAGTGTATAGTCATCCCCTTTTTCAAAACAAAGTGCCCACAAATTACCACATAGGTGGTAATCCATTAAGTACAGAAGAAGTAATTAGGGACCTGGGGACCCAAGTTGATAGCAATCTCTCATTTGATAACTACATGGCCAAAGTGGTTAGAAAAACATTTTATATAGCCCACCTAATCATGAAGGGATTCACATCTAGATCAGGGGAGGTCATCGTGCCTCTTTACTCATCCCTCATCAGGCCCATAATTGAGTACAATGCCCCTTTTGGGATGTACTTTACCAGACACCTGCAGCAACTGGAAAGACCCCAAAAGTACCTCACCAAGAGGATCAAAGGGTTCAAACAGATGTCATATGCTGCCCGGTTAAAGAAACTCTAGCTCTACTCAGTGGCATACCGCCTGCTCAGAGGCGATCTGTGCCTGATGTATAAAGCCATGTCCAACCCAGAATTAATGGACATGCTGCACCTAAAAAAATCCAAATCCCATCGAGCTACGTGCTCGAGAGACTTGAACCTCAGCACTGAAATAAATAGGACATGCTGGAGGGACAGATTTATAACCCAGAGGCTCCTTTCACTCTGGAATAAAATCCCAGTCCAGGTTAGGCAGAGTCCCTCATTGACTCTCTTCAAGAGGAATCTTGATGAGTGGATGGGAGATCGTAGGTTTACCCCGGGTATCATTTCTGTATCACTGTTAGACAGAGGCACAGTATACTAACCTCGAAAAAGGGCATAGCAAAATTAATTTAAAATGGGTGGCAAAAGCCAAACACACTCTGGCTAGGCTTATAAATGCCCTAGGGCAGATAGCCTTGTATGAACCTATGAACCTATGAACTTAAGAATATGTCAGAGTGTTTATGAAAAAGTATTTATGTAGTAAGAATTTTTAAAGTGATACAAGACACTTAAAATGTTCAAATATGTTTTTTCCTGCTCTGTTAGTTTCTGTATGTATCTGTAATGAGATGTAAAATTAGTCAGTGTAGCCTTAGATGATAAATAGCTAAAATTTTAATGTGTTGGCTATTGGAATCCCAGTCACAAAAGATACTTACTCACTTACAAGCAACATATAATTTCACACCTCCTCATTGGAGAAGCAAAACAATGCACTGCAATTAATGTTTGTCATCAGATATACTATGCTTTGCCTCTCATTGCCACAATCTCAGAGCAATCTTCTACTATGCTGTAGAAACAGAAAGCAAAATATTAAATATGTATACACCTAAGCCCTAGCACTGGACACCACTGTGCAGTAACTAGTTATCAGTAACAGCCAGGGCAACATTTCTACTAAACATGGTAAATTTCAAATAAATTCATGATGTGTACTGCCCACTACTAAGAAATAAACTCCAAATAAAATGTACCATACACTCTTTTAAAAAATGCTTCCAGTACTACGATCTATAGATCCTCCATTATTTGGGCTCATGGTCAAAGATCCTTTTCTGAAATTCTTCCAGCCATGTGAAATAACCTCCCAAAATAATCAAATAGTGCAAACAGTTTTGATGATTTCAGAAAAGTACTTAAAACACTTGCAGATTACAACAAATGTAGTTTCTGTATTAACCAGGCTAGGATGTGGAACTGTGTTTTATTACATTGCCTTGCGAATGTGTTCTTTCAAACCAAATAATTAAGATTCATTAATAATACATTGTAAATATGCATACAATGCATATAATCAATAATTCAAAAGCATGTGTAGCACTGAAATTAGGATTGTTGTTTAATACAGAAAAGTATGTAAATGTGTGATCTCTTACTAATTAATTTGTTGTTCACTTGCATTAAGTTACTGACCTTAGTGACAATTTATTCCAATTGTAACTTGATATTAACATTATGACCTTAATGGCAATTTATTCTTGTTGTACTATAAATTTGTTTTTAACAAAAGGCCAATATATGTAACTAATTATGTATTTGTCAACTATTTTGATGTGTCTCTCGTCTAATTGCTTGCTATAATTATTCATTTATTGTAAAGTATTGCCATAATGGCTACACAGCTAACAAATGATTAATAAATAAATGAAAAAAAAATGCAAAAGAACATTGTTTCTCTTTTTGATGGAAGAGCAGCTATTGACAGAACTCTATGGGAAGTGTTATCAAATCCAGCATTTCAGGATCAGCTTTGTGGGCCCAGTACACTGAGGAATACTTCTCTAGGAGTCTGTAATGTGTGTGTCTAAGAGATGAGGTTTGAGTAGCAGGATATTTGGTGGCATCTTTTATAATATACTTAATCTGAGGAAGACAATTCTTATCCAAAGATACAGTTGTTCAGCCCTGATGTATTTTAAACAATTCCCTTATGAAGAAGAAAATTCTTTCTTACCTGTTATATTTTCTTTTAACAATTAAGTATCCAGAATTTTTAGTGTTACATTTCTGAGGGACCACTTTGAACTTAAAATTTTACAACTTACCTTAGTATGCTAATTTCCTAAATAAATCATACAGTTTTATGGGGACATTTTCTTTTTTTTTTTCAAAACAGGTTTATTGTTTTAACATATAAGAGAAATATCATAACAATTTTATACAAGTAATTAAAATAGGTATTATTATAATATTCAACAAAACAACTAAAGTATTTACAAAGACATCCACTACAATCAGATCAATTAATTAAACTAAAATACCGTGCTATTGAAATTAGAATTTTTTTAACAAATTTTGTAAATTATCCCATACAATATAATATGATGTTTTTCTAGTTGTTCTCATTCTAATTGTGCTTATTTCCATATGGCACATTATATTCATAACATTTTTAAATTCATTGAACGAAGGAGGTGTATCTGAAATCCAATTTCTAGTTATTATTTTCCGGGCCACTGCTAGGATAGACCATAACAAGGGAAGCTTAATCTTTTAACACATTGAGGTACAGGTGTGTTGAATAATATAAGAGACTTAGAAATAATGAAATTATCTGTAAAAAGAGCCTGCAAAAATTCATTAATTGACTTCCAGTATTCTTTCAACTTCATACAGTCATAAAACATATGAGCCCAGTCAGCATTAATTTCTACATTACATCTCTTACATAGATTATCTTTATTATTTATTTTATTCATCATCAAAGGTGTATAAAAGATCTATGTAAAAATTTCCATGTATAAAGTCTCCAGACAATGGAAGATGTAGTTCTATAAGCAGATTCCAATATATATTGTTTATCTTGTTGAGTTGGTGGGTCCCCATTAATAGAGGTGAAATAATTCCAGTATGAATCTACACTGTAAAAAGTTTCTTGTCTGATAATTTTATGTATATATGAAAGTTTACCTTTATCAGAAACTTTATGTTGTAAATTTAATATCAAGTAATCAATCAGTGTTGGAATAGATTCTTTAACTGTTATAGACATTAGATCTATTCTATCAATGAGATGTTGTCTAAAGATCTGAACCTCTAACCAGCAAGTTTCTCTTAGATCAAATTCTTGTTTTAAGAAATCTAGATTTTTAACTTTATTATCAGATATCAGCTGATACCAGTACTTTAGATCATTATCTATAGCTAAATGAGCTCCTTCAGAAGTAGATGACATAAGCATACCCTGAGTATACATTATAGGGAATACAATAAAATTCCATTCCCTATACTTAGGGTGCATGAATATAAAGTTACAATAACTAATAATAATATTTAATGGGTAACAAACCATATGTTTAGGTGTAATAGGTGAAGTACAAAATTCCTTTAGCAACCACAACATGGAGTTATTTACAATCATATTTTTATGTGTTAAGAAGATTTTCATGAAGTGCATACTAATTAGCTCCCAATAATCTTTCCATTTTGCAATATATGACTGATCTATTAATAAAGTAATAACTTTTATAATAGAAGAGATAATATATAAATTAAAGTCTGGAAAAGAAATACCCCCTTGAGACCAGCTATTAGTATGTTTCTTTAATGCAATCCTAGGTCTATTAGGTGCCCATAAGAAATTTAGCATTAGTGTATTCAGTTTCTTGATAATTATTTTTGTAGGTGAAAGTATTATTGATTGTATTAAGTATAAAATCTTGGGGAATATTATCATTTTAATAATTGTAAGTCTCTCCTCCATAGTAAAAAACATATTATTCCAGGTATTAAAAAGATTTTGTATATTAAGAAAACAGGTATTATAGTTATTATATATAATAGATTTAATATCTTTAGATAGTATTATACCTAAATAAGTTATCTGACCTGAATTGGGTACATATTTAGTAAAATCACTAATGAGAATATTTGTTCGTGTATATATTGGTAGTATTTTAGTTTTTTTATCATTGAATATTAAACCAGAAATACTTTTAAAATTCATCATTTTATCAAATAAAGACTGCATAGAAGAATTAGATCCTGCTGATGTAATTAGAACATCATCTGCAAAAAGTTGAATTTTTGATGTTGTATTTTCGTCTATTTCAAAACCCTCTATGTCAGTACTTTTTCTAATCAAATTAGCCCAAGGCTCCATTACTAAAGTGAATAATAGTGGAGAAAGTGGACATCCTTGCTTTGTACCTTTAAGAATGGGTATTTTTTGTGAAACATATGTTCCTACCTTAATATAAGCCAGCGTTCCTTTGTATAAATGCTCAATTAAATTTACAAATACATCAGAGAAGTTTGTGCATTTCAGTAAGGTAAACAGATAGTCCCAACTTACTGAATCAAATGCTGAACCTATATCAAGACTAATAAGTGTTAAATCTTTCTTTTCCTATTTGCAAAATCAATTAATGTTAAAGTTCTTCTTATATTATCAAAAGTATTTCTATTTACAATGAAGCCTGTCTGATCTATATCTATAATGTCGGGGATGATTGTCTTCAATCTATCAGCAAAAATACTCATAAACATTTTATAATCAACATTAAGTAATGAGATGGGTCGATATGAAGAACATCTAGTTGGATCTTTATTAGGTTTTAAAATTGGTGAAATAAATGTATATTGCCAAGATGGGGGGGTTATTAACTCAGTTTGGGCCAAAATAAAAACCTTATGTATTAATGAATATGTAGTTTTAGAAAGGATTTTATATATCTCTGGTATAAATGGGGACATTTTCTGATGGCAACTTTATTCTGCAAACACCATTGTTAAGATTTAGAAAGGCATAGAATATTGCCAGTCTAGCATCAGGACCTCTAAAATGTAGTGAAATAAAAGTTAAGTATATGAATATAACACTACTGCTGGTATTATGTGAAGTAATGTCATTAATTTCTAACCACAAAAGTGATAAAATTCAGAGAACATCAGCAGAAATCATGAAAACTTTATACCGTCACAGTTTTCATACAATTCACCTGGCTCATAAGAGTGGTTAAAAAATTAAGATGACTCAAGTTAACATGAGGTATTTTATTTATTCGGATTATAAGCACTTTATCTGTTCATTATTTAACAGTACTAAGAAGTGTATTTTGTTTAAAAAAATCACAAGTAATATTCTGGAAGTTGTTTTATATATGCTTAAAAACTCCCATCCCATCATCTGTTCATGTTGCTAAAGAAAAAGAAGACCCTTGCATTTAATTAATTTTGATTCTTAAGTTCAGAACTCAGAAAATAAAAAAACACCATTGTATTTTAGGAATAACCATGTCCAAAAGAATAACCTGATACCAATATGACAAAATTATTATTTTTGTAACCACACTACCAATGGGCAAACATTTTCAAGCATGAGACAGGAGAATTGGAAACAAGCCTAACAGTCATACCTCATAAAAACAGTCAGCAATGTATAGTAACATAGCGAAAAAAGGAGTCCATTCTCATCACTGAAATATTCTAGGACATAAACAGTAAAAGTGAAACCATGAACCTATTTATTTAATTTTGTTTATTGGAGCAGAGCATTGATCAAATCTGACCATTTGCAGGCTCAGCCTAGGTATCCTAGCTGACCACATCCATGCTTGCATACTTACTGACCACAAGTCTGCCCACTGGACACTGTATTTATATCTATCTATCTATCTATAAATATCTTTTCTGACATACCCTGGTTTGAAAGATATGTAGTAACTGTTATTCTTCCACAGACAGTCAAAACTTGCAATATAGAGCAGCTATTTCATTGCTTCATCTGGTTATGATCTTATTAATAGCTTCAACCCAGTATGGTCTAAAGTAAACAGTTTAGCTAAAATCTCTTTACCACTATACAATGTCAAATCAAAAAATACATTCTTAATACAACAGGGAACTATTTTAACCCTCCTTAGTGGCATGGTAGGCACCAATACACCTTGTGAAACCACATTAAATGGTAACTTTATTACATTTAGAAAAGTAAAATCTGGTGAAAAATACATCTTTAACATGGTCTCTGTAATTCTTTTTCCATTTAACTTAATGCAGTAATCATACTGACAAAGTGATTTATTGTCATAGAAAAGAAATGCTAAGAAAACAATGATTTTTTTTTTAAGCTAATGTGAGATCTGAATGCAGGTATGGAACACCACCATTGATTGATACTAGACTTGAATAAACTTCATCCAAACCTTGCATGGTACTAGAAAATAAATAAATAGATGGACTGGTGAAGGTAAAAAATGCATATAGGATAAGACTGATTGATAAAATTCTTCATTTTGAAATAATATAATCTTTATGTTTGGTATATCAAAGACCATTGCACTCTGTCAGCAAGTGCATCCCAAAATAGCTATCCTGATACTAATAAGAAATATCCTACATTCCTTGTAATGGGTTTCTTTGTTTCAAGTGGAGTAAAAAATATTCCAATTAGATTTAGCATTTTCAATAAACAAGCAAGCAGTAGGCTATCAAATTTGGTTTTCAGGCTATGTATACCAGTTACTTTCAGAATAGTAACTTGTCCATGCTTGGAAGCATGAATCACATTGTTTTTTTTTTTTACTTTTCTACAGGTTAACATACAGTGCCCAAATGACAGGATGTTTGTAACTACTGCCCACAAACTGTAATCTAATATGGACATGACTCGGAAGAAAAAGAGCTTGATTGCCCTTTTGCTAATGAAAAGATTCCACTTACAATACTTTTTATTTCTTCTTGAATGTGACTGGTTTCACTTATTTTCCAGGTTAATTCCACAGTTTTGATTACTTCTGAAAGACGTCCACTGCTTTTAAACACTGAGTTATCAAGCATGCTGATTATTCCGAATGTTACCCGAGATGATTTGGGAAAGTACGTCTGCAGTGCAAGCAATGGCATTGAGACTTACGAAATAAGTACAGAGGTCATGGTTCACGGTAGGTGTGGCATACTAAGTGGTTGAACTCACAGAGCATATGCTATGATACTTAACATTAATATGTACACATTACTAGTGCACTTTTATAAGAAAAAATGCAGGTGTTCATGGCAATAACCAAAATGACAGTGCTATCAGCTTAGTTTAGCATTGTACCAGTGTATAATGCAGGTAATCTAAACTTAGCATTGTACAAGTGTATAATACAGGTGATACAGAATGACAAGTCACACGTCTCTTGGCTGTACACTGTTGTTTAATAATAAGATGATATATATGGTTTAGATTGCCTCTGGGCCAAATCAAAATATGTCTATAATTCTTTACCTCGTCGTTACAGGCAGCGGAAAGTTATTTTCCAGATAAAAAATGTAGTACTGTTCAGCCATAGCAGCTGTGGGCCTGTGTTGCTGTAACTAACATAAAGTGATTTGTTTTAGTGGGCTTTCATTTTCTGCAGTAAGTGCATATATACGGAATTATTAGTAGTTCTTTACTTTGCCCATCTTATGCCCAGTTATAATTGTCTATATATATTTCTCTGATTGATGCTTTGTTGGATTCCATTAATCTTGTATTCTAGCAACTATGCAGTGGCGTTTATCTACAGAAGCTATGCTAAAGTATCATGTTTCATTATCTTTGGTCAAAAGCCTTGTGATGACTTGGAAATATGTAATCAGTCTTTCTTAGAAGTTTCCATCTTAAAAGAGCAAGATCTGAATAAGTTACATTTAAACAGCTGCAGTACAACAGTCACATGTTGAATTTAGCATAGCTACGCATTTTTTACTTCTTCGCCAACTTATTACTGGTCAGTCTAAGAAATTATGAACAGATATAACGTATTTGTAATTTTTTTAAGTTAAATAAAACTTAAAAAAAGTGTCTTCATTTTAGAACTATGTTATGGCATTGTACTTTGTTTATTTATTTATTTATTTATTTACATTTGTTGACCAGGAGTGTCCAACTGGACATAGGTCCATTTTCAGCGGAGGCCCGGGGAGAAAAGCTCCGCAGTTAAAATAAACAGACAGTAGTTACATTGGATTACATAGCGATTAACAATTTGATTAACATAGCAATTAATTACAAAACATATTTACAGATACAAAACATAGTACATCAGTAGACAACTAGAATCTTTATCTGCAAAATACATAACAGACATTAACAAATGTTACAATAAGAAGTTCCTGCTGTATAATAAGTACTAGGCTTATAAGCATCTGAGCTTGCTAAAATCAAGGTAGTTAGTGGGGTGGAAAGAAAGGTAGTGGTTGGATGAGGTGGGTGATATTAGAGTGGGAGTTGCAAGGGCATAGCCAGAATGTTTTTAGGTGCGCTTTTAGTAAAGTTTTGAAGTGGGTGCATGATGGTACGGTGGTAATTGTGGGTGGGAGGGAGTTCCATAATTTGGCTATGTCGCAAGAGAATAGTGCTTCACCAGCAGAGTTATTGGCTTTAGTGATCTGCAAGTGATTTTTGTTGCTGGATCTTAGTGGTCTGGTGGTGCGATAGGGTTGGAGTATATTCTGGAGGGATGGGACATTTAGTGGATGGTTTACTAGTTTGTGGGCGAGTGAGAGTTGATACCATTGAAGGAGGTGAGGGAGTTCAAGCCAGCCCAGTTCAACAAGTGAGAGACAGTGGTGACTACAGTAGGATGCCCCTGTGGCAAATTTGGTGATTTTGTTGTAGCAGGTCTCTAGCTTGTTTAGATCGCATTGCCTTTGGTTGGTATTTATTGGAGAGGCATAAAGTAGGGTGGAGATAAGGTAGGAACTTGCTATTGAAATCTTTGCTGCTTTGGTGAGAAGTTGCTTATTTCTGTATAATGCTCCTAGTTTTTTGTGGACTTTTTTATGGTCATGGATATGTGAATGTCAAATTTTAGTTGATTGTCTATTTCCACTCCTAGCAATTTGGTGTGTTCAGTTGAGTATATAGTGGTGTTGTCTTTTGCTGTGATGTTAAAGTGAGAGTTGTTTTGAGTATGTTTGGTGGGTTGGAAGATGAGTAGTTTAGTTTTGTTTGGGTTGAGTATTAATTGGGCATTGGATAACCAAGTTACAACAGAGGAAAAGGCTTCCTGTGTGACTTTTTGCAGTTTGGGTAGGGACTGGGCTGAGCAGATGATGGTTGGGTCATCTGCGTATTGTATGAGCGTGCCATGTTTGGTGGCAGAGGCTAGATTATTGGTGAAAACAGAGAAGAGTAGGGGTCCAAAGATGGATCCTTGCGGAACCCTATGGAGACAGGTAGTTGGGGAGATATGTCATTCTGCCATACAACAGATTGTTGGTGGTCAGACAGGTAACTCTGAAACCAGTTGATGGCTGACTGAGAGAAGGATAGGTTATTGAGGACAGAGATGAGTTGTTTGTGTGGGACCATGTGAAATGCTTTAGATAGGTCTAGGAAAGTAGCAGAGGAGAGAGAGCCATTGTTTTTATGCTGAAGGATAGTGTTATTAAAGGAGAGTATGGCAGTGGTGGTGCTACGGTTTGATCAGAAACCATGCTGAGCATTGGAAAGGAGGTTGTTAGTAAGGAGGTAGTCTGAGACCTGAGAGTGTATGCATCTCTCTAGTATTTTGGAGAGTGGAGAGAGAATAGCTATAGGGCAGTAATTGGTTAGTTCTGTGGAGGAGCTGCCTTTGTGGGGGGGGGATTATATGTGATACTTTCCACAGTGTGGGATCGTAACTTTCTGACAGAGATCGGTTAATCAAGTTGGATACTGGGTAGACCAGAACATCAGCTGCGATTTGTAGGTATTCACTTGGGAGGTTGTCTGCTGCTAATTTAGTGGGTTTAAGTTTAGTTAAGAGTTTTTTTATGTTGGAGGTAGGTACAGAAGAAAAAGAGAAGGCAGTGGGGAGATTACTAGTTGAAGGTGTGGGTTGGAGGGGAGGGGGGTTGTTTTTAGCTAGTGATAGTATGGTTTGTGTGAAGTGTGTGTTGAATGAGGTAGCAATATTTTGGAGGAGTGAGGGATGATAGGTGGAGGGGTATTGACTTTACCTGGGTGGAGGATGGAGTTTATGGAGGACCAGAATTGTTTGGGAGGAGTCTAGGGCAGACTGGTAGTATTGGAAGTTCTCCTGTTTTATTAGCTTTTTGACTCTGTTGCGTAGTTCTAGGAATTTTTGTCTAGTTGAGGGGGTTTTGGTTTTGCGCCAGTGCTCCCAGGCTTTATCCCTGTTTTTCATTTCTGACTTAGTGGCTTTATGTAGCCATGGGGAGGGTTGTGCTTTGGTTCTGGAAAGTCGTATGGGGGCATGGTAATTAAGGATGCTCAGGAAGATAGTATTAAAAAATTCAACTGCGTCATCAAGACTGAGGTACTTTAGAGGATGTTAGTTACATTCTTTGAGGGATGAGATGAATGAGAGTGGGTTAAAGTTTAGTTTTTTACGTATTTGACGGTAGCTGACAGGTTTAGCTTGGTATAGGTATTTTTTGAGTAGGAATGTCGGGGAGTGATCACTGAGGCTATCTGATAAGCAGCCTGTTATATATATGACTGGGGGCTCTTACTGACTAGTATCCAATCCAGGGTAGTGTGCTTACTGGAGTTTTTATTTATCCTGGTTGGTGACTGGACTAGTTGGGTGAAGCCATGAAGGTTTACATGATGGGTTGGGATGGTTGCCAGAACAGGATTGCCAGTCAATATTGAAATCACCTAAAATTGTAGTTTCATGGGGGAGATGGTGGGTAGACCAGCTGAGGAGGTTTTCTAGTGGAGGGATGTTCTGGCCAGGTGGGAAGTAGCATCCAATTATGTTGATGGTTTTGTTTTGGTTTATTTTGAGGTTGGTATATATTATTTCTTCATTGCCTATTTGTAGAGCTGATGATTTTAAAATCTGGATGTTTAGATGCTGTTTAAATATTATAGCTGCACCGCTTCCTTTCTTGTTTAGTCGCTCTACTCTTAGTATGCCATAACCGGTAGGGGGTATTTGCTCACTGGTAATGTGAGGTTTTAGCCAGGTTTCTGTCAGGATGACTATATCTGGGGAGTACAAGTCTATGGTGGCATGGAGTTCATGGACTTTCTTGGATATACTTCTAATATTTAGGCTTAGTAGAAGGAAGTCACTTGGCTTTCTATTGGCTGTGATATGGGAGAAGTTGTGGTTTCTAGTCTGATTATGAGGATTGAGGTTGGAGATGGTAGGGCCAGGGTTGAGGTGGATGTCTCCACTTAGGGCTAGTTTTGATATGCATGAGGTTATTAGTTTTCTCAGTTTATTTATTTATGTTATTTATATTTATTTATTATGTTTATTTATTTATGTTATTTATATTTATTTTTTTATTATATGGAGAATAGTGCTTCACAAAATTAAAAGGTTTATTGGTAATTATTGGTAATTCATATGTGACTTAACAATGAAGTGGTAAAGACATCCTCGGTAGGGGAGCTGATCATAGCAGGGGTTAATTGTAATGAATAATAGCAGTGCAAATAAAGTAAATAGGCTCTATTTTTGAAATTAAGGCAACAGCAATGAAGATCAGCTTGATCTTCTCCCTTGCTACAGCTTCCAAACTCCTTTAAAATCAGGCTATTACTGCAAGCCAGGTACACTGTGAATTCTTTCTCCAGTAAAGGGACAGAGGCAGTTTATTGCTGTTCATCCCTGCTTTATTTATTTGTCTGTTTGATTGTTAACAGGGTGAGTGGACTGGAACAAGACACTTTTGAGCTACTACATTGACCAAGTGGCAAAAACACAAAACATTAAACTACATGATTAGATGAGACAAACTGTTAATACTGAAAATGTTTATGCAAAGCAAATATACACAGTAATAAGGAGCATACTTGAAAGAAAATTTGAAAATACGAGAACATACATTGTAATTCAGAATGAGTTGAAGAAAATAAAATATTGAAAACACACAAAATGCAGAGTCTTTACACAAAGATATAAATTGGGAACCAAGACATTATAGAAAGTTGTATCTCCATAACTTAATATAGGTATCCAAGTTCATAATCTTCAGAAGTACTGAGTTGTTATGTGTAAACCTTGAGCTGCTCCTGTTTTAATTATGGGTTTTCTGAAAATGTGACCATGAGATTAGTCAATGGTTTTACCAAGACAGGACTACGGATCTTCTGAGTAGTTTTCTAAGGATATAACACAATTCTGTTTGGCACCATGCATGTCTGCAAAGCTTTGGATGAGGAAGATGCACCACTCAAGGAATCTTATGGTTTAAGACTGGTTGCATTGTAACAGTAAGACTTGGCATCAAGTAACAACGCTTACACTATTGTTAATGTATATTGTATTGTAGTCCTCTATAACATAAAATGTATGCATGCAGTCTCTCTCAGATGCATACACACACTTACTAGTGTACTATTCTACCAAAATAAAGCCAGATATAATACTGAACTTGCTCTTTTCAGGTACCACCAGACCAAGGTATGAGTAAACTGACCAGTGTCATAGTACATTATTCATTTAATTGCTTTTCTTTAATTAATTAGGTGAGTGAACTGAACCAGAAGGGACTATTTCAGTCAGAACATAGTTACAATCAACTGAAAAGTAAATAACACATAAAGACCAATTATAAACAATAACTCTGTTTACTAATGTTAGATACAAAAATACAGTCAACTTTAGAGGTTTTATTTAAGGGGTACCTTTACTTGTTGTTGTTGTGTCTTTCGGCTTATCCCGGTTAGGGGTCGCCACAGCGGAACTCCGGTCCGCTAATGTTTGGTAGTGGATTTTTACATGCCGAGTTACCAGCACACCCATTCACATATGCCTCCACACAGAAGATGCTCTAGCTGAGAATCGAACAGGGCAATGTCTTGCTGTGAGGCGACAAAGCTACCGCAGCACCACTACCTACCTTTACTATTAAAGTAAAATAAATTGTCATAGAGCTTTTATTGCAACAAAGTACTTTGGCTTTGACAGGGAATTTTAGATATTTAATGAATTTCTCGAGTGGCACACACTATATTCATGTCCATCTTTTTTCCCCGTTTTGTTTTTTTCTTTTCCAAACATCTTTATTAAATGTACACATATGACAACGCCAATCTTACATTTATATAAATGAAAAACATACAAATTATATCACTTTAGTTGCAAATAGTTTACATCACAGACACCACTGAAACAACTGTAGTTGTAGACATTCCACAAGATTCAGCAAGCTCTGCACAGTGTGCAGGAATAGTGCAAGAGCTGCTGCAGGCAATATGGCTGCCGTGCAATCCAGGAATAGGCTCCCGGGACGGGAACGAGCGCTCCTGCACTATTCCTGCATGGACACAGTCCCTGTATGCTAATTAACTCATTTGGTGGTGAAAACCATACACATGAGGTGAATTAGCGATCTAGGAAGCAGGCAGACATCTGTGCAGGAATAGTGTAGACTGCAGAAATGTATTCAGCCAGTAGCTGAATACGTTTCTGCAAACTACAAAACGGAGGCTTGACAGCTCATACAAATGCATGTATTAGAAGGGTTAGGCACACCAAAGGCCAAATATATGGCCATAGGCATGAAAAATAATTTCAAAATTATAAAAATTAACTTTTTTTTTGTTGGCCGATTTCAGCCATTTAAGCGCAGGGCAGCGGTGTGCAAATGGGATCGACCCAAAAATAGTAAAAAAAGCTGGAAATAAACTTTTAAACCAAAATCATAATTTTACCATAATAGTTAATGGCATGCATAACACAACAAGACCATGAAATAGTGGTTGCTAAGGAGGAAGGCTGAGTGTCAGATTTGTAACCATGCATTAGCAGTCAATCCTATGCAAATGAGGGCAATGATACTGAATCACAGACTTCCCCTCAGTGCTAGCTTGCACCCAACCGTGTAGGTGCAGAAAGACCATGGTGTAAACCTAAGAGCTAGATGACATCATAAGGGGGAGTGTCATGCACGCTGTAAGCTTATTGGAGCCCTGTGGCCTATGTTTGCCCACAGCTAAGCACAGCTAAGGTAGGGGGTGTGTCTGAAGCTGATTAGCAGTCTTTACATTGCCTAAACAGGTATGCACAAACAAAAAAAAAAAAACAGGAAATAGCAGCTTTGTTCACATCTGAGCACTGGGTTTGCGCTGCGTGGCTCAGGGCTTAAAAAGGAAGGCAATGGGAAGGGAAAACAGCAGTAGGAAGGTAATCAAGGAGAACTAGCATAGCTGGAAGATGAAATGTATCAGAATCAGCCAATTACACAGGCAGCAGCTCAGCCCAGCCCAGCACACTACTATAAATTATGCAAACACCTTTCCCTCTGTTTTTTCCCACAGACTCTGCACCACCGGTGTACACAAATGGGGAACTTTTACCTAACAAAAGCAACAAAATGATAGGGACTGCTTTTGCTCTCATAAATCAACATGTGGAAGAGGCTGAAGGTGGTGATTATGACAATTTTGATGACCAACCCACAGTGAGGAGAAGGAGAAAAGTGTACAGACCCAGGTTAACCTATCAGGGGCTACATGAGATGGAGATAGTGGAGCACTATGAGGTGGACAGGGACCTCCTACAGCAATTTGTTGAGCTTTGCTGGCCACATGTCACACACAGAACCAACAGAGGGGAACCCATCCCAGTGGATGCCAAGGTATGTGTAGGGTTAAGAATACTAGCCACAGGTACCTTCCAAAGGCCAACTGGGGATATCATGGGGATCTCACAGGCATCAGCATCCAGGGTACTCTATCAGTTCCTGGATGCCATGTCAGCACATGCTGGTGAGCACATATATGTGCACAACACCCGTGAGGCATTGACCAGCAATATGCGTCTCTTCCACCAAATAGCAGAATACTCTGAGGTAGTGGGTGCTATAGACTGCACGCACACATACATCAAGCACCACCCGGTGAGCAGGGTAGGGTCTACATAAACCACAAGGGCTTCCCCTCCATCAGCTGCCAGGTCATGTGCGATGCCCAGGGCATTATAATGAATGTGTGTGCTGGCAGCCCTGGAAGCTATCACGACTCCCACATCTGGCATATGATGCAGCTGTATGTGAGATTTGCCAATGCGGACATCCCATATGGCCACCTAATGGGGGATGAGGTTACATACTGGAGCCATGGCAGATGACACCCATCAGAAATGCACACACACACCCGAACAAGAACTCCATAATGAGGCACATGCACACACCAGAATCATAATCGAGTGTGTGTTTGGGATGCTCAAGTCAAGGTTCCATTGCCTGGACATATCCGGTGGAGCCTTGCAGTACTCTCCAGCTACATGTACCCAAATGGTCATTGTATGTGCCATGCTACACAATATGATCCTGTGGAAACAGCTGCAGCAGGAACAGCATGGGGCAGGGCCACAAAGCCCACCACCATTCCCAAGGCCAGCACAGGCACAGAGTGACTTGGAGGAGGAACAACCTCAGTCTGCCCCTGTAGGCAAAAGGAGGCATGCCCAGTATGCCCAGGCTTTGGCAAAGAGGCAACGCATATCACATACACTGACACGGTAGGAACCCATGGAATGACACCTCTCTCTGACTCGCACATACAGTAAAAGGGATGCCAAACATGACACTGCCAATGCTTAACCATGTATAGGGAGTGTACCATCTGCATCCAACATAGTCAGCCCTCCAGCACCATCCTCAATACTGGCAGAGCCACAAGGTAAGTCACTCTCACTATCAATTGCTGAATGGAGTACTATGTTCTGCTACTTGTATCTATGGTACGAATGTCAGCATGCAAGACAATCGGGTGGCTGAATGGGATGGCAGCAGATAGAAGACACCTATATGGGCAGCATGAATTCCATAACAAATACTGGTGTCAACAAAGTAGCCAGTACTAGACAAGGTGATAAAACCCACTGCAGGACATGTGGTGGGCAAATGTGTGTCCAAAGGACACACACATATGCATGTCAGTGAGGCTCGCATACCCAACAACAGTCTCAGCCAGCAGGACAGGTGTAGATGACCACAAAGAAAGGCTGTGCTAAGGCCTCGATTGATGGCAATGGAGAACAGCCCCCCTCCAGACCCACACAGACAGACTACAACAGGTCAGGCAGTGAGATGTTAGTTCTGAAGGATAAGAAGTCTGAAACTGAAATGTAGGACAATAAAACCTAAGATCTGTACTATACTGATATGCCTCTAGTCTGCATGATAGGTCAGAATACAGAATGAAATGGAAGCCAACAGAGTACCTGAAATGCCAGTACGGTCATAGCAAATGTTTACAGTTGTCAGGTGTGCCGCCCCCCCCCCCAGCAATCCTAAGTAGAAATGTAGTAACATGTACATGTAGGTATAACAGTGGAGCACAGATTACCTGAACTGGCCAAATTAGCAGGATATATTGTTGCACGTGTACAATATGCAGGGCTCTGTGTGTTAGGTTGTTGTATAATGTATATTGTGTGAAAGTGGTCAGCATGTAGGCATGGAGGGTTGTGTCCCGGTGGGCAAAGGCCAGTACTGTTGATGACAAGGCCAAGTTCTCACAACTCCAGTGCCAAACACAATGCATCCCAGCAGTAATCCATACTAATTGTTCGGATGTAATATCTGTCACCATCTGAGAGATATACATGGCATGAATGTGGGCCCAGACATGCATACAATTCACAAGTGGAAATACCCTAGACAGAGAGTGTATAAAATGTTACTGTGAAATGGACACACCTTTGGAATTGTACATACAAGTTATCAGCACATTAGGTGTCTGTGTAGTATGGAATACTGATGTCTGACCAAACACTGGCAGACCACAAAAGGCACAGTTATGAAGTACTGAAAAACCGTGGATGTCCCTGCACAAGCCAGCATAAGGGGAATGCCAATGCACTCAGCTCACCCCACCATCAGCCACAGGTACCTTACAGGTCATATCCTTGCTGTTGGGAATGAGTACAATATGACCCCCACTTCTGTATGGGAATACCCACAAAATGCAGCATGCTGAAGAGGTGTCCCATGCAGGTGTGTCCCTAGCTGTAAGCAGCATCCTGCCAGCATCCAAACCAATGGATTAATAAGGACAGAAACTATTGCCATTAACACCTTGCACACTCACCCTGACACCCCAGGGGAATACAGTGGCTTGCAGCCTGGGACTGTAAGAATGACAGAATGCACTGGCCTGCTACAGATGCCCTGCATCACTACCAAATGCCCTACAGTCCTCTGTCAAAGGCCTGTGTCTCACCTGTACTGCCAATGTATGTTATCTCATGGAGTCCCAAATAATGACATAACACAGTCAACAGAACACAAATGCAAGGCTATGTCCACAAATCCCAGTAGAAAGTCCACCATGTCCTACTGCAAGAACTGTGGACCAACCCCTAAATACTGCTGGGGTGAAATGATAACTATATGGATATTTATCATATATCACTTGCCTAATGTTAGGAAGAGCATAGAATAATGGTGTGTGGGGGGTAGAAGCATGGATGCCATGGAGTGTGTGAAGTCTGAAACTCTGATGTGTGCCCATACCATCCTTGCCTGCAAACACAGGAATGGGTGGCTACAAACCTGCTTGTAAACCACAATGTGAAGGGGTAAAGACCAGATATATGAGCCCTGCCTCTGGGTAACCTGTGTGAATCTATACAGCTGAGAGGTATGGCCACAGCAGGATATGGCCAATCTGTCATGTCGATAGATGTACAAGCATGGGATTCTCAGCAACCACAGTACCAAGGTGCTGCACCATTTACACAGACTCATCAGCAAGTGTCTGCAGCTCTCCCTCCAGAATGGCATGATTGTGCAAGAATATGTAGGCTGTAGACCACAATACTGGACACAACTTCATTCATCTTGTATTCCCCAGGAAATTACTGCAAGCAAATAGATATATCTGTCAGTAGTTGATGACATAATACATCACAGTGTAAAACAGTCCATATGTCTGAATATCTCTGCTAACACCAAAACCATGTAGCAGAAGCAGCACAGACACAATTAGTCATAGTATCCCACTATCCCTTGCCCATTGTGACCCCGTATTGTCAACCTATCTACAGATATCCTGCAGAAAGAGGTTGTTAGCTGTAGCTGTAGAACACAAATGCCTGCACTGGAGTACAATCTACCTCAAATGGATTCACACATTCAATAAAGGTCATACTGGGCATGCTCCCACACTTAGAGAAACAAAGCCCATGTCTGACAACAAAATATAAAAGGGTCATACTGGGCATGCTCCCACATGAAGCCCATGTCTGGCAACAACAGTGGACTATACATATCTGTCAGTTGCAGATGTCTGTGCACACACTCCACATTGCACACCTGTCATGCTTTGCACACACATCGGATAGGAATACACACATATATCCAAGGACAACACACTATAATAGGTCAAACATACACAAACATAGATGTGGGTAATAGAGAGACAGACAGTGACAAAAAGCTTCCCATCATGAGGCCTGTCCCACCCAGCACACATCAAATTAGCCAATATCACATGATGTCCAAATGTCTATCACTGTAGACATTTGCTTCTGGTAGCCCTCACCACTATAGTCTGTGGTGCTTGTGATAACTGTGTAAGATGATTGTACAAGTCATTATTCATCTAGCAGTTGTATACACAGTCCTGTCAAATGTAAAGTTGTGTGTGTCTGATTGTTGTGTGCGTGCTTCCAGAGGAATGGTTTATGGCCCATGTATACACACTACACACCCCATTGCCTTATTTTAGCTAGCCTGCTGATGTCAGTCACCTTGAAATACCCCTTTGGACAAGAATCATCCCTAGAAGCTCTGTGGTGCATGCAATAACTGCTTAATGCTATAGTGTGATGTACTAGTTAGGTAGGAGTTCTAATCCCAGACATGGCAAATGTGAAACTCTGTGTGTGCATGTGTGTGTAGGGATCCATGCTTTTGAGGCCATTCACAGTCACTACACTTCCCATTGTCCTACTTTAACAAGGCTGCTGATGTCATTCACCTTGAAAAACAACTTTGGAGAAGGGCTAGCCCTATAAGCTCCATGACACGTGCTATAACTACGTAATGCTATAGTGTGATGTATTAGTTAGGTAGGAGTTCAAATCCCAGATATGGCAACTGTGAAACTGTGTTTGTGTGTGTTTGTGTGTGTGTGTGTGTGTGTGTGTGTGTGTGTGTGTGTGTGTGTGTGTGTGTGTGTGTGTCTGTATGGATCAATGCTTTTGAGGCCATTCACAGTCACTACACCTTCCATTAAGCAATGTAATAGCAGTATACAGTCAGGTAGGGGGTTTGAAACCCACTACTGGTAGGTGTGTGTTTGTGTGTATTATCAGTCTCCTGTGTGGGTGTTGGGGTGATTGTGTAATGACAAGGTCCATTGCAGTGTGGGTTTTGCCACATCATCATATTAAGGAGCTACATGTCCCATTGTCAACATTACAAGACCAACATTTTTCAAACATTGTAGAGATTCTAGTCGACAATCCTCAGCCATAAATGTGTACAGCCATGTGCAATTACCATGTGACAGTATGGATTAGTACACAAAACAGGCAACCGTCATAATGCCCAGATACCATTCTGCACCTATGGATCATACACAAACATTCTTAGCTCTTATTCTGCTACTCCCTTCCTTTCTTACTTTGTCTCTGTCTCTGTCTCTCTCTCTCTCTCCCTATCTGTTGGATGTGGAAAAGTACACCTGCTTTGCTTAGGCAGCAGCTTGTGTTTTGTAAGTGATGCTCATGATCAGCTGATGGCCTGTGCATGAATTGCAGTCCCCCACTAGCTGATTGCATGTGGAACAGCTGTGGTATCATTCTTATAGCCAATTGCATGAAAACACACTCCTATAACTAAGCCCTTCATGTGGGTATTGGCCCTTTTCATTCACTGTGAGCAGGACTTCATGTGGGTGTTTGACAAACAGCATCACAGAGAGTAGTTGGATATACCTCTTACAACATACACTGTGGAGACAGGCCAACAAACAGGAGGGGGATGTTCCAGACATGAAGACAGAATGTAAGTATTGCTCTTCTACATTTGAAGTGATGTTGGTTTAACAGGGCTTATGTGGATATGGCTATTCTACATGATTTAATATCTGTCATGACAGTGTTATGTGGTTGTGGAAACTCACCTGTAGGGCTATCTGCAGACTGGCTAGTGTTTGGAGTCTTACATGTGTTGTGTTACTCATACATTTCCTATCTTTATAAATGCAGTAGTATACTCTGAGGATTGCAGTCAGTACATGGTGACAGCCATGTGAGTTATTGACTTCATATCCCTCAGTAGACATATGTCACAACAAACCCTGTTACGCCAGTAAATGTATGGGTTTATCACAGCAACATGTCAATACTGGCCCTGTGTTAGTGCCTCCAGCCACAACTCTGTCAACCTTTCTATACATGTCATGCAGTAAGAGGTGCATATGTTCAGTGCATCATTTATGACATCATACCTGATAACAAGCTAGTGAGATATCATTATATATGAGGACAAAACCTGGACATTCTGTTGTAGTGTGTACAGAAGTAAGGTCTGTGTACTTACGGTGATTGTCGACAGAGTGTGTAATGTGAATATATACCTTGGCCTGTGTACAGACTGTGGTAGATGTCATTTCTCTTGGTCCTGCTCTATGTGATGTTGCATGGTGCTGCAGTGTATGGTACCCTATCGGCGTACATGTTTGTAGGGCCAGACCGACACATGTCCCATACCACAGTAAGGCATCGGAATACACTGTGTATTGGCCCAGTATATGTAGGGTCTGTGTGTGAGTGGCACATATGTGGATGGTGTTGTTCACACAGTCCATATACTGTAATATTAAGTACGCTTACCATATGTGACTGTGGCTGTGTTCAGATTGGTTGTGGGTATGTACTTTCACACAGGTGTTTGTTACTCCGTGCTGTTGCATGCCTGTAGAGCCTGCTATATTTGCAGGTACATGTGTATTCCCCCATAAGAAATGTAGGCCAGTGTTGTGGCAGTCTGCCTGTAGTTTTCACAGTGCTTTGTGACATGCTTAGCAGCTCAGTGTATTTACCCATTTTGATGTTATGTCCAGATATTTGTCACATGTACTGCTGCCGGGCCACCATAACTGTTGTGTATTTCTAACAAAGCAGTGGGATGCTGTACAGATGTATGTCACTACCTAGTGGGTAGTATGTGGGCTTGTGACCTCTGCTACTCCAGTTATTATGTGTCAGGACAGACAGGCGAGTGTGAATGCATTAACTGTGTGAGCTTATATATTCCATTATTTTCATGATATCCCCATTTACATGGCTGTAAACATCCACTTTGTCAGGATTGGTCCACACGTCTTGCACTAAGAGGTGCTGTGTATACCTCTGGACTGACCAGAGTGTGTCAGACTGTCCACATTTATTGGTCATATCTCTGCTATATTCCACAGGATCATTACTGTGATTTGTGTGTTACTGTACTATGATGATCTTATGATGTCTGTCAGTAACTGATGGCGTACATGTCAATATCAGATGTGACTTCCCACACAACATTTCTGTTAAGACAACCCCTGTTACAGTAGCAAAAGTCTACATGTATACCTGCAATACTTACATGACATCCCCTTGCACTAAGAGGTTGTGACTATTGGTGCTGAGGTATGACTCCACTATATGTTATGGGCATATGTATACATATATATATATATATATATATATATATATATATATACATACACATATATACACATGTATAATATATACACACACATATATATATATATATGTATATATATATATATATATATATATATATGCATATACATACATATATACACACACACACACACACACACACACACACACACACACACACACACACACACACACACACACACACATATATATATATATATATATATCTATATATATATATATATATATATATATATATATATATATATATATATATATATATATACACATATACACACACACACACATATATATATATATATATATAAATACAGCGTTGTCGCCTCACAGTAAGACGTTGTCCCATTCGATTCTCAGCTAGAGTGTCTTCTGTGTGGAGACAGGCATGAATGGGCGCATCGCTGAAGGTTATGCGTCAGGGCCGGCAACTCGGCACGTAAAAATCTACTGCCAATCATTAGCGGACCAGAGTTCCGCTGTGGCGACCCCTAACCAGGAAAAGCCAAAAGACACAACAACAACAGATACATATACACACACACACATATATTTATATATATATATATATATATATATATATATATATATATATATATATATATACACATATATTATATAAATACACACATATATATAACACAATATACAGATATATAGCAATACACATATATATATATATATATATATATATATATATGTGTATGTACATGTATGCATACATACATATATATATATATATCCATATCCTTATGTGTAAACATGACTGCTGCATATACCTTCCCAGATGTATCACATCGTATTTATCTGATATGTGTATATTTAGATAAACAACATACTTGATCCAACACTAATATCACTAACAAATACTACACAATTGTAGAAGTCAAAGCAGTTGTTCACTACTATTCAGTAAGTGTACTGACAGATATATTGGAAAAAACATCAAACTTCTTCACAGCTGTGATGGCTTAGTGGTTAAGTGCTGTGACTATAGTGTGTAGGATCTTGGGTTGTAGACCTGCAAGGGCTATTTATTTTGTTGCTAGGCAGAACAAGGGCTGTTGAATACAGAGTGTTTAAGGCAGTTATGAGCAGCTTGATCACATTCCAGTCTGATAAAATAGGAGGGTAATGACATTTTAATAAGTGTATTTAATTCCATGTACATAACATGTGTCTATATGCTGTCATTACAATAGCAAGGGATGTGAGTCTACTGTCTGGGACACCTGAGTATATATGGCTTGTACAACACTCTTTTCCCTTTGAATGTGTTACATACATGGGTAGTATCCCAGGTTATATGCAGTCACACTGGCATGTAGTGTATCGTTACATTAGTACTGTTGACAGTGCTTTCCCAAGTAAGAGTAGATTGCATATTGCAGTACTGGAACCAAACACCCCTGCATGCAAAGATGGAATCTGAGTCCTCATTGTTGTGTTCCTAGTGTGCGAGCTATGTGTCACTAAGTATTTCCTACTGGATATTGATCTGACATGTGGATATTAACTGTAGACTACTGTGTGCATAGGACATGTCATTGAGGGCTGCTGTCATGTACTAATGACATACCTATCAGTGTCAGACATCTGTCTGTCAACACAGTCATCCTAATGCATAACCAGTTGGCTAGCTGATGCCTGTCTGTCCTCTGTACAGATGTGCAGATGTCAAGACTCCATCTTGGCTGCTTACAGGCAATCTATGCTGTAGTGACACTGACATGTCTGCCCAGATGTGTTATGAATGCCACAGCTAGGACTCCCCACCCTGTATGCACCACATGCCATGGACAGCTCACCTACACTACCACAGTCAACAGAACATGCTTGGTTACAGGTCTTCAAGACAGACACTGACCATGTTATGTAATACATGTTGCATACATGTCAACTGGAGCACCTCACTGGCTCTCTGCAAGAGGTAACCAGATGACTGGATGTTGCATTTAACTCTCACCCTGAGGATCACTCCCGTGACATCAGTTGATAGATGGCCTGCTGGCAAATGGCAAGTGGCATGATACCACTGTACATACATCCCCTACTCTTCCCATCTCTCCAGGGACAATATCCTGGTACACACCTATGAAGGGGTTGGGAGGGTGGCCTAATGGTTAAGGTGTTTGCCTTATAAACACAAGGTGCAGGGTTTGAGTCTCACAAGGGATAATTGGCTAGGTTTACACTGGCTTGCAAGGGCAGTTAGTCTAGTACTAACCTATGAACCTATGAACACCTGCACCTATGGCCCCAGTGCTGACAAATGTGTCAGTGTGCATTACTGAGAATAACAGTGTCTGTGTGTTTGTAGACCTGTAGTTGATAATACCCTGAGGCCCATCACACCCACTGCACCCCCATTACCATAGTTAAATATGTCTGCTGCTGTAATAAACATTACATGAACCTTGTTACACTCTTCACCCTATGGGCTACCTGGAGCTTGCAGTACCAGCACAACACTGTAGTACAAATGGGTAGATAGGCATGGGTTACCCTCTGAGTTCTGGCAAGTGTGTGTATGTGTGCAAGTTTGTATATTTGCAGGTTACAGCATTCTGAGGCCACATTCTCCTAATACAATATACCTTGCCACACAGTATAAGGGATCGTGATGTTGCTGACCGTAGGCGAGCCATAACAATGCATCACCCTACTATCCCTGTGTCATGTGTAATAGATGCATATCCCTGTAGTAGCACTCTTGGGATAGACAAGGGGTTGTATTGCAGTCCTGGTCAATGTGTGATGGTGGGTATGTCAGAATATTATCATGGGTTTCAGTGAGTACAATATCCAATGTGGGGTGTGGGTGCTGGG
Organism: Protopterus annectens; assembly: GCF_019279795.1. Lineage (NCBI taxonomy): Eukaryota > Metazoa > Chordata > Ceratodontiformes > Protopteridae > Protopterus > Protopterus annectens. Next base: position 1,981,144,110 of record NC_056733.1, on the reverse strand, counting down.
TATACTGTCTTTACACCATGGTACCCCCAGTACATGTCCCAAGGTCCACTGTATGGGGACCACTGTCACCATCAAACATACAGGTAACTGATTACACTATCCAACCCAGTGATGCATGTGCTGTGGGCAACTTATCTGTAACAGAATGGACACACTGACAAGGTAGTTAGCATTGATAACCCAAGGTATCTCAGATGTGTGTATGACTATGTGTTTTTCAGGAAGCAGGACTATTCGACCCTGGACAGTTCGACCCCAGACTGTGGGCCCGGACGGTTCAACCCAATGCATTTCTATATAATTCCATGTATAAATTTATATGTATTTTATATGTGATTTTTTTTTAGTGGACAGTTTGACCCCGGACTATTTGACCCCAAATATATTCTAGTAAGTACTTTATCATTATGTTATTATTTAATCAATTATTCAATAATAACACTATTAATTTTTCATTGTAAATATATATATTTTTTTACTTTAATATTTTTATTTAATTTAATTATTGCATTGGTTAGTATAAATATAACACATACACTTTCAACATATAATAACTAGTGTTATGTTTTAACATATTATGACTAGTGTTACTTTATAACATACTTGATAACATATTTTTTATAATAAATTACACACATTTTTTTATTTTATATTATGTTGATATTTTAATCAGTCTATTATGTATTATAAATAAATTGTTTAAAATTAAATGAAATCAATTTGATGATGGGTTGGATATTTTAAGAAAGATTTTTCACACACACACACACACATATATATATATATATATATATATATATATATATATATATATATATATATATATATATATATATATATATATATGTATATATATATATATATATATATATATATATATATATATATATATATATATATATATATATATATATATATGTGTGTGTATATGTATATATATATATATATATATATATATATATATATATATATATATATATATATATATATATGATTTGATTGGCAGTGTATTTTTTTTGTTCAAAGACCGATATGCAATTATTATTTAAATGTGTGGTGTTGGAGAAAAATTTCTAATTCTCCTTCAAGTAAGTACATACATGTGTAGTGTTGTTTTGTTGATGACTTTTCATTTTCTGGTCAGTAAAAGAGTCACAGCTACAAGAATTTATAGAATATTTCTGTTTTACAACGGTTTGCTAACTAATCCGGATGTTCGCAGCATTATCTAGTCCGGAGTTTCTGTTCATTAATTTATTGCATATATGTGTTTTTACATTTTTATTTTAGGTTATATTTGTAGGGATACTTTATTTTTTAATGCCTTAATTGTATTTTTATTGTTAATTTTATTTATTTTTATACAATGTTAATTTTACCGTTAAACGGTAACTAAGGACTAGTTAGTGCTGCGAACTTCCGGATGTTATTGTTACTGCTTATTTCCTTGTTTTTGCAGTTATTGTTTTTTTTTATATATAATTCATCTAATTGCATTTTTTGTAAAGTAAGTGTAGTCAAAGCACATAAATAGAAAAGAAAAAGAATGTCTAAACCAATTTTAAGAATGTTTAAACAGTTTTTCGTTTCTATTTATGCTTCACTTACATTATTTTTTTTTTAATTCGGGTCCAACCGTCCGGGGTCAAACTGGTCAGGCACGAATCATCTGGAGGGCGAATCGGCAGGGTCCAAACGTCCTGTACCCGTTTGTCAATGTGTATATGACAGTATGTCACACTATGTATTGTTCATAAACAACCAGTACATCCTCCATTACCATACTGTACAGGGCCTAGTGATGCTTCTTCACTTAACATGTAACCTGGAACACACCTCATCCTAAAAGCTGTGTGGTGTGTGCAATTAAGGCCACACACATTAGTAGCATTACGTACCTAGGTAAGGGTTCTAGTCCCAGTGTTGCCAAGTAAGAGTGTGTGTGTATGTGAAGGGATCTATTTCAGTTTACAGAATATACATGTGCCAGGAGGTCATCTGTCCGAGAACTGACTGGCAAATGCTAACATTTCATAGGTATCATCCTGTGGAAATTCATTCCATCACAGCTAGTTGTAGATGTGTAAATGCCTCTTCCCCACTGTACAGCTGTACAGTGATAATAGGGTTGGTATATATAGCTGGGTGTGGATCTTGTGGACACAGCCACGATCATTGCGGTTATTGTTGAGTGTATCCCCACGCTTAGTTGGCTGTAATACTGTACAGTTCATGTTAACAGGTTAACTAGTTGTCAATCACACTATATGTGGTTCTACACCACCCCACACCCTCCAAAGGGTAGGGCTGTGCCACCCACAAGAGCATACCTATGTTTACCAAGTAGAGGATTGCACTACATTGGGGAAGGGGACATATACCCTGCCAGTACCATCGTCAATGATATTAAACTAGCAGACTGATTGTTTCCCAATGTGTTGTGCCTATTCTGTCTTGGTGGAATTACATAGGCTAAAATGGGTTCCTTGCAAAAGTACATACATCCATGGGTACAGTATTCTCTGTGTATTGCATCAACACCAACACCTCTGTGTGTGTGTGTTATACACAAACATGTGGTTTGTACCACCCAGTACACTTACCATTGTCCACTGTAGGCCAGCATGCACTCACCTGTATACACCCCTCAGACCTATCAGGCATGTGGCACATGCAGTACTTGTTATACAGACCTTTGACATGTGTTCACCTGTACCCAGGAGATGGCACAGTCAATGTGTCACCACAGTGCCATACCCCTTGTAGGAAACAACAGCAGACCAACATCTTGCTGACACATGGACACCTACAACACAAACAGAATACATTATGGAGACCACAATCACTCAGTGTTAATAACAGCTATAATGCATCAATGGCTGGACAGCTACACATCCTGATATGTAAGCCTTAAACTTTAGTGCTGAAAACATGTTATACAGCATTACATTGGTACACCACAGTACAGTCACCCTGTGCATCAGAATATTATTAGCCTGTCCCTGCATCGATGTTATGGATGACTGGGATGTGGCACAGGTATCATCATATGCACAGGGTGTGTTGTTGGTTTACCAGAGACCTAGGCTGAGACATTCGTTTGACATCATGTGTGTGTGTGTTAGGGGGTTTCATTATTAATTGGGCTGTTGCGATGTGGTGTGTGTAGGTATGGGGTTGCCCTAGCTGTGTTGGTGATGTGGGTGTGTATGCATGCACACAGTTCTGCCATGTGGCTGCCCTATACAGGGGTTTGTTGGACAGCTGCAGACCATACCTGGCAGGGTGTGTAGTTTACCGTCTCCAGCCATGGACATGAGAACTGTGCCTGCCAGGGGTTCCATGGGCAACACCAGGTACAAGCCATGATATGGAACTCTCCCCTGATGATGACATATGACCACTGGATCCGGGTCCCTCTTGGGACCAGCCAGGACCATGTGCACATGGCCTGCTGTGTTGTGGTGTGGACAGCACCCTCCCTGCAGTGCTGAGGCTGTACTGCCACTACTGGAGTGGCTCTGACTTCTTGCACTTCCACGTCAACCTTCAGCTGTTGATGTTACTGGCCTATGTTCACGTGGCCATCGCACTGCTTCCACCATATAGTCAAGCACAGATATTCCACGGTCGAGGATTCCCACCATCTCACCCAACCGTCTATCCAGGACCTCTGCAAAATAATGGTGGACACCTGCAAGATCACAGATGTTGTCAATAACAGCGGAATGAGCAGCTATCTGCAGCCTTAGACCCTGTATGGTATACCATTCCATACGTGCCTACACCTCCATGATGGCCTGAAACATGCATCTGGTGACACCAGATGTGGCACTTCTGCCAGGGGCATGATGACCAGCAGCCCTCCTATGAGCACCCCTGTACATTTGCCTGTGTGGTACCTCTCTGGGCATCTGGCTATGGCTGCTGTGTCCAGACACATGTGCCATAGACACCACACTGTCCTGTCCCATGCCACCACCTGTCAACGGTCCCTCATCCATGGCCACTGGTGATGGGGTATGTATAGGCAGTGTGACTGTGTGCGGGGATGGGGTGTATAGACAATGTGACTGTGTGCGGTGATGGGGTGGATAACACTGGGATGTCAAAAGATGGTGCAGCTTCAGCCCCTGACATCCTGCCTCTGCCTCAACTCACCTATCATCATTGTCAATGCCTGTATGGACACTAACATCAGTTTGCCTGTAGGTGGGACCCTGACCCACCTCGCCACCTGTGAAGGGAAAACAAGAAATGCACTTTAAGACCTGTACGTCATTGCTTAACTGTAGACACACGCACACAGACACACACACACACGCACACACACTTACAGGTGAGGCTGCACAAAGATATTACACACAGACCTCTCATTACCCATCTGTCAACATGCATGACATATGGCACTCAACAGCATGCACTACAGCTATAGTCAATCCCTGTTACCAACATTATACATCTCTGTGATGCATGGGTTGTATTAGTAGGTGATGCCCCTTCCCCTGGAACACATTGCACCCATGTACACAGTATTGCTGTGCACCTGTTCAGCATCCTGGCATGTACTGTGCACCATACCTCACGGGTGTACATGATATTGCTGAATGTGTATACGTGTGTCAGTTATGTTTGCTCTACTGCTCACAGCCCCTATGTGTTTGTCCAAAACATACCTGGGATGATATGTGGACAGATGTCATTAGTGAATGCCTGATGTCTGAGTTGCAGATTTCATCATCAGCGGTGCATGTATGGCCAATAAAATACAACTACAGTGACAACCTTCAAACCTTACTGTGGCTACGAGGAGTGTACACACCCTTATTGACATGGCACCCTCTTCCCTGATATGCCATGGGGCCACAATACTGTATATGTTAACATTACATGAACCTGATATGTGACATATGACCTGTGCAACCAAATGCAGTATCGAACAATCGTGTTAGTTGTACAGATGCTGATTGAGATGCATACAATTTGTGGGTGCATAAGTGTGCACACCCTTAACATGATGATTTGTTGCACCAACTGTTAAGTGTACTACAGCAGTCACTGTCCCTGGAAGGGGTATACTAGCATGGGCCATCTGCATTTGGCAGGATTTGGTCACTCTGCCCTACAAATGTCCCCCAGCTCTGCAAGATTGCAAGGACAGCTCATGTGCACAGCCCTTGGAGGTCACACAGTGCCTTCACTATTGCTGTGGAGTCAGGGTTATGTCTGCCATAGTTCATGACCTTGACTGTGTGCAGATACAGCCATTCCTAGTGAGCTTTGTATGTCTGCTTCAGTTCACTGTTGTGTTTCAAGATGAGACCCCTTCCCATCCTCAGCTTTTTTGCAGATGCTTGACAATTATGGGCTCCACATTAGTGTCATTCTTCAGTGTCCCAAATGCAGAACACCATGTGTACCAGCCTTGTCCCTGCTAATGAATCGCAAACATTCAGGTGTACACTGGCACCAGCAAGGTACAGATGGGGATGGTGGGCCTGAGCTGGGGTGAGGTGTTGCTTGTGCAGCACATGTATCTTAATTGATACTGTCTGTAGGTTTCCAACTTGGTCTTGGTACACAATTACACATTGCAACACATGCCTTTGGGGGACTTTTGATGTTATGCATATGCTACCTGTAGAGAGGCCTGGCTGATGTTTCCTGTGGAACAACTGTCCCATCTGATTACCCTAACCCATGGTACACACTTATGCAAAGTCCAGGTGATTGCTGGCACAGGTACTGCACAGCCAGTACTTGCTAGACATTCCTGCAACTCCTTCAGTGTTGTGGCATGTTACTAGGCAGCCTGCATGACCAGTTGGCAACATGTGTCGCCATTGGTCTTGGATGGCCATGTGTTTATTGCCTACATTAATGTTGTCCCATACATCCTTGTCACATACATGACTGCACTGTTTGCCATGGTATATGCAATGTTGAGGTAAGGCGACATGTCCCACTCATGTGTGCTACCTGTTAGGTATGGGATCCATTCCATGGCTTGTAAGATGTGTTGCAGGTGAGTGGGCACATTTGAAGGACAAACGTCTTGGACAGCAGACCATTTCTTGGTGTGACATTGAGGACCTGTACTTGCTGGAAGGTGCATACCCATGAAAAGTGAATGCTGTCAGTACCTCAAAAGCTGCTTCCACAATATGTTATTTGGAGTGTATGCGCACATATGCTTCCAGTGTTTGTTAAGGTATGTAATCCCCATATTTGCTGTCCTAACATAATATTCTATATTACACATTCATTGCTCATGTTAGGACCACATTGCAGGTTGTAAGGGTTGTGGAATGCGGTATTGTGATATACCGTTGTGTCGATCCATAACAGTTGCCATTGTAATAGTGGTATATACACTGTTGTAGGACTGTATAAGGGTGATGTTTCTGACATGTTCCTGCTGTAGGCCATTTTTCCCACCATTATGTTCATCTCTGTGCACACATCTTGCAATGACAGGTTGTTAGTTATATTGCAGAACTCTTATATACCCTTCAGATATGCCACCATGGTGACCACTGTGATGCCGTGCAGTTAACAGCAACAATAAGTGAACATGTATAGCATGCATTATGGGTAGGTGTGTTAAATGTGTGCGTGGCAAATACCATGGCCATAACATGGCCGGTGTATTGGCAAACCTGAAGAAACAACACCATGCTCACCAGCTACAGGCTGCTGCCTCAGAGGTATACCAGAAGGAACTACATAGTTGTGTGAGAGATGTGATGTCAGTAGCCACACCTGTGGCATTGGTACAGGGTGGGAGCAGCATTACAGTACATCAACAGTACAAACCCACAATACTACAGATTATGCAAATCTCTTTATTACTACAATGCAGAAACAGACCATATATATTTTATCTCATATATATATATATATATATATATATATATATATATATATATATGATTAAACTCTACAGATGCAGATGGATAAGCAGCAGTGGTTTACTGATGTGCCCTGGGGCCTTACCTGCACACTCCTCGTCCATTGTGTAGGTAGCACCCACCTCCACAATGCTATCTGCAGAGTCTTGTATTTGCGGGTGGGCGGGGGGGGCTGGATGGCATGACCAACCCCCCCCCCCGTGGCTAGCTGGTCCCTCTTAACCGCAGCAGCATGCTGACAGGCATGGCAGAGTAGGTCAGTGCAATGATGTTGGACCTGCTCATAACTGCGGATATGCAGGCCTACATCGTTTACCCTGTGGATGAGTTTGTTCCACAGTGTGGTCCCCTCCTGCAGATCATGGGTTGTACGGCCAAACAGGGTGTGGTAGTGCTGCACTAGGTGGTGTATAATAACCTCATTTTCCTGGGGGAAATATACCGGCAAGTGATCCCTTGACATGGTGCCTGAAAGACATAAAGAGGAAAAAAAGGTCTGGGGACCTCATACTGCAAGGATATAATAGTTGTTAACTCATATCTCTGTCTTCCCCCCACCATATCTGCAACAATAATCTGAACACACAACTTAATGGGTATGTTTACAGCAAACCTACTGTTAGGACATATATCATATTGTACAGCAAATTTTGCAATGTGTTTCAAGTCATGTTCTATGTTGAAACACTATCATTGGTGGCCTGTTGTGAACAATGTCACCTGCATGCCATTGTAAGGGCAACTATGGTTCCATATATGCATTGGTTCTGTTTGCTATGTGACTGCTCAAAATTTGGTGTTTTGTGTTAATGGGGATATTTATGCATGCTGTTAGACATAATCCTGGAATGTGTGGACTATTACTATCCATATATGTTCTATAACTGTGATATAATAGCATGTTTGGGAAGACAGTTCCCAGCAGATCCACCTCTCTCACCTCATCTGGCCATGTTACCAGGCCACAGCACATCTGGGACCCACCTCAGGACCTCATCATCTGCTGGTCCTGACCTCCTCAGGGGATGGTGTTCATCCCCCGTCCTCCAGGAGCACACACAGACAGGATCCTGTCACCTGAAGTCAGGTCCAGGGTCTGATGCATAGGAAGCTCCACAGAGACTTGAGGAATGTGCTAAACCACCTTGAGGCCCTCGGTACACAATTACAGAATCCGCATGCTCCTCCTGCTCAGCCCCCAGCCTAGGTATCTTCAGGGCTGTGAAGGTGCAGTTGTGACTGCCCATGGGTGGGGACCTTGGTCCCATTGTTTCCATTTGGGGAGCTAATGGGCTCCCACATTCCAAACACCACTCCCCATCCAAGGTGTTTACCCACCACATGTGTCATATACCGCCCCTGTATGGTGTCTTGTCTGTCTCCCAACCCAACCTACCTCCCCAAATATACCTACCATCCTTCCCCAACATACCAATCTCACCTTCACAAACAAGGGCAATGTGTTCCCAACATGGATTTCACACCAGACATAACTGTCCGTTTTGCACCTGTTTACTACTGTATATATATATATATATATATATATATATATATATATATATATATATATATGTGTGTGTGTATAGATATGTGTGATGTTTTCTCACACATATCATGCAGCACTGTCATTCAGTAGGGGAAATGTATTTATATATATATATATATATATATATATATATATATATATATATACATATATATATACATATATATATAATGTGTGTGTGTGTGTTTGTATATCTGTAGACATAAGTATATATATATATATATATATATATATATATATATATATATACACACTACACATACATATGTATGTGTATATATATATATATATATATATATATATATATATATATATATATATATATATATATATATATAGATATATATATATATATATATGGGGTGCATTCAAACATCAGGTCCACACTCTCTAACTCTCCTTCCTCCACAGCTGCACTGTTTTGCCTTGCTACAAAACAGACAGGTGTCACATGTGGACACAGCTTTACATTAGGGGGTATATATAGGAACAGATTGCAGGTAAGCCTATTACAAACCTATGGCATTTGTGCATGATACATTTCACATTAACATGACTGTCCTGCAGGTTGTGGGGTCTGAAACTCATGTGTCTGTCATAACATCATTACTTCCGCCACCAGCTATTTGCCACACTAATATACATGTCTTGAGGTACAGAACACACACTATGGTGGCTTACATCTTGTCATTCAATGCTGATCTGCACAGTTGACAGGTATGGCCCACTGCCCACAGGGCCAGATGCTATATCCATAGCAGTTGTTCTGCAGGACATCATTACAACAGCGCTTGATGGTGCATATAAATATTTCCACATCATCTATCCCATTATTACAGACCAAGTACTGCATTCACTTACATGCATATATGTTTCACATACCTGTTGTAGTATTGTCCTCTCTTTTAGGTACACTTTTATGTGTCCCCTGTGTTATATAGGTTTGGTTTGTAGTTTTAGTTATTCATTCTCTCTCTCTCTCTCTCTCTCTCTCCACTACAGGGATTGAGCTGCTTTGAATAGGTTGCAGCATGGATTTTGTAGGTGATGCTCATGATCAGGTGGTGGCTTCTGCACCAATCAGTGTTCACCACTTGCTAAATGCATGCAGCCAGCTGTGTAGTACTTCCAATTACCACTGTCATGGCAACCCACTAGTATAAATTACCACATCATGTCGGCATTGTCCCTTTACCTTTCCTGTATGTAAGACATTCTTCCTGTGTGTGGGCAGCAGTGTTACAGACAGCATGTAGCAATACCTCTTACAACAGGACTTGCAGATACAGGCCAACTACATATTTGTATAAGCTTCCAGACCTACAGACAGTTTGAGTATTGTTGTTATATGCATTGTATACTGCTAGTTTAACAGGGTTTGTGTGTACATGCTAAATTAGCATGGAATGCAGTCTGTCTGCATAGCTCTCAACTGTTGTGTTTTGTCTGTTCACCACACAGGTCTTGTTTCAGCTATATCAGTAGCATTCTGTTGAGTGGTTTCAGTACATGGCTATATCCATTTGTGTTTCAGACTTCATATTCCTGAATAAGGGTATGTTGCAACCAATCCTGTAACACCAGCAACTTTCACAGGGTATAACAGCAATATTGCAAATATGGCCCTGTGTTCCAAACTCTGTCCTCAACCTATAAACCAGGCTTTGTCCATATGTCATGCAGTAAAAGGTTGTTAAGTAGTGGCCTATCATTATGTAATGCTGGGTTTCCTGCCATCATTCCAGTGATGTTGTGGACTCCCACACATATTGTGGGGTACGGTCCATATATATGTGTGCTACAGCTGGACAAAATGTGTGTGACCTTATACAGTCCAGAGGTCAGTGTATGCAACACTGTTATATGACCTTGTAAGTCATTCTATGAGGAAGGGGTATGCACCATTTATAACCTAGGCTGTTACAACATGTGAGGGATATCAGTAGTAAGACACATTAAGATATATGGCTGTACATTTTCATATAGTTCACCATGGGAACAGTGGTGGGATCATGCTTACTGTCTTATAGACAGTTCTGTTTGTCAGTGTGATAGTGATGTTTTAAGTTAAGCATTGCTATGTAACAGATACATTTTCATTGTGACAACTTAATCCTTTTCCCCCTAGGGGTTGAGTACAGAGTGTAATTGCAGGGTGCTGAACTACATCTGTAATTAATTAGTGTTGATTGATTCTTATCTTCTGGGCCAGTGTTTCTTTACTGTTGTACTACTTGAAGGCCTTCGCCTGGACAGCAACATATGTTATGCTTTCAGATTACTGTATCAAATGTTTTGCTTGAGAGTTGCATTACTCAGTTATTATGTATTTCAAAAACGTAACTGCTATAAGAAATAGCATATACAACTGAAATAGTACTCAAATAAACATTCCCATGTATGCAAACCTGTGTGAGGTGTCATATCCTTTGACTTCTTTGAGGGTATATGTTTCATGCAATAATTGTCTTTTGTATGAGAGAATCAAACACTGGCCATGTTAAAAGTTGACACGTGGGAATAGTGGCTGTTCAATATGCCGTGCACCCTCTAAATATGTATCATCTTATACATATTTGTACGTAGTAATATATGCATATGTGCATGTATGTGTATATATACATACATATATATATATGTGTGTGTGTGTGTGTGCGTGTATATGTATCATTGGAATGTTTACTGCTTCCACATTGTACATTACCTATGGTACACAGACTGTTCTGCATGATATTATTGATATCATCCTGACATTGTACAGCTGAGATGGATTACTGTTAACTTGTTGTGGCTATGTTGTGTAGTGTCCTGGGTATCAGACTTGCAAGTGTTGGTTATTGTGTTGCAAGGCAGATCTGTTCAACTGTGGAGGAGGGGATGATATCAATAATTACAAGAGGTACTTAATTTGGGCCCCCTCACCCCCATTAATGGTGCTTTTGGTCATATGTTTATTTCTTGTGTTCTTTTATCTCTCTCTCTCTCTGTATATATATATATATATATATATATATATATATATATATATATATATATATATGTATATATATATATATATATATATATATATATATATATATATATATATGTATATATATATATATCTATATATATATATATATATATATATATATATATATGTATATATATATATATATGTATATATATATATATATATATATATATATATATATATGTATATATATATATATATGTATATATATATGTATATATACATATATATATATATGTATATATATATATATATATATATATATATATATATATATATATATATATGTATATATATATATATATATATATATATATATGTATATATGTATGTATATGTATATATATATATATATATATATATATATATATATATATATATATATATATATATATATATATATATATATATGTATATATATATATATATATATATATATATATATATATATATATATATATATATATATATATATATATATATATATATATATATATATATATATATATATATATATATATATATATATATATATATATATATATATATATATATATATATATATATATATATCTTTTTACATATATATATATATATATATATATATATATATATATATATATATATATATATATATATATATATATATATATATATAGACATACATACAGACATCTACATATATAAATACATTTCCCCTACTGTTGAATGACTGTGCTGGATGATATGTTTGAGAAAACATCAGATTTACTTGTATCTGTCATGGCTTAATGGTAAATCACTTTGGTGATAGTGTGCAGGGTACTGGGTTTGAGACTTTCAAGAGCCGATTATTTTGTTGCTGGGCAGCACAGGGGCTGTTGGTGACAGGGTGATTAAGGCACTTTAAAGCAGTTGTAAGCGGGTTTGCGTGGGTTTGTGCGGAGCTAAGTGACACTTACGTGATCTTAGCTTTGCTTACGCCCGCTTACAGCCGCTTATGGCTGCTTAAACTCAAGCTAATTTCAAATACAGAAAAGGAAAAAAAGGGAGATAGGAAAGTGGTGAAATTGGGCCAAGCAGGGGGACAAACAAGAGGAGAAAAAAGTAGGGATGTGCAGGACGGGTGTTGGAAAAGACCATAGCTCTGCATTTTTTTGGCAACAACAGCTGCTTTCAATGTGGGCAATTTAGTATTTGGAGCCTCACACTCTACAGGGAGGTGTGCTGGCATCATACATTACGGATGACTGATAGGTTTAGATTGTGTGCTGGGTACATGTCTCTGGGAAAAATGCAGAGCTATGTATGGGGCGTGCATTTTTTTGGGGGGGACAGATGCCCTTTTTTTTTTAAGGCGACAGTGGGATGTTAAGGAAGGATTATTGGTAAGTGTGGTGAAGGAGGTTTAGTAGGAGAGGTTGCGTTTGCAGACAGACAAGGCAGACAAGACAGCAGACAGGGGTGGTGTATGACACATGGGGGGGTAAACACCTTGACAGGGAGGGTGGTTGGAAATCTGAGGCTCATGAGCCCCACAGATGGTAGTAGTGGCACTGATGTCCCCACCTGATGGCAGTCAGCACTACTCCTTCACAGCCCCGAAGGTGGCTGTGCTGGGGGCTGGGCTGCGACAGCTTGCCCTCTGCCTGGCGCAGGCGGTCATCCAGCTCTGTCTGGAGGACACTGCGCAACTTGCCACAGACCTTGTCCCAGGTGACAATGTCTTCACCACACCCACTTGCAGGGAGGGTGAGCCCTATCCCCTGCAGTTGTTCCATCCGAGGGTGGTGCAGGACCAGCAGATGATGGAGGTCTGGGTTGGGTCCCAGAAGTGCTGGGACCCGGTGCCTCAGCCAGGTGGGGTTGGAGAGGCAGATCCACTGAGATCTTCCTTCCCATATGTGCTATGGTGTGGAAATTAACAATGAATACTGGTTAGTCATGCAAAACACATTACAACATTAGTCAAAATAGCATGCATGGATATTCCCATTTACCCAAAACAATGCAATTATAACAGTGCCATAGTAAACAGAACCCATGCATATATGGAATGGCATTCAGGGTTGCAACAGCCTGCCAGTTAGTGGTATGTCAGGCAGGCAATAAGATGATTATTCATCAGGGGATATTAATATGCACACAGTTTAAACAATGATAAAACAAATGGAACAACAGTCCCAACAGCAGAGGTTTGTTTAGGAACATACCCATGTTGGTTTTGGTATGATGGTTGGATCAACTGAATGGTGGAGGAAGGGAACAGATTCAATTGATAACTGCTATCAAATATACGTGTCAGTACACTACTATTCACTACTGTACATTCTGACCACACTTATACTCTACCTGGGCCATGGGGCTGCTACAGCACACCAACAGCTGTAGATATCAATAGAGAAATTGTACCTTTATTTTAGTTATACATATCAGACCTGTTTCTATACCAGTTTCTTTACCTGTGGCCCTGTGCAGATGAACTGTGTGCACATTAGAGTGCTGTTTTTACACATATTTCAGATTCACATATTAGTTGCAGGCCCTGGAGTGTGTGTTGCGTCTTTCACATACATCTACTGTGACATTCTCTGTATGCAGGTTTCTTGGCAACTGGGGAAACTACCCGTGACAGCGTGACACTTGAGGGGCTTGTCTGGGCCAGACTGCAGAGTATGGATGTCTAGCTTGCATCTATTTGTCGGACTGGGGCTGATCAACACAACAAGTGTACACCTTTCATAGTTATACATCATACTAGTATTTCTATTCAGATTTCTTTACCTGTGCCCCCTGTATGGAAAATGCATGTGTTGCAGTACATTATTTTTTCTATTCAGATTGCAGTTTAAAACTGTAGAACCAGACTGAGATGTTAGTGATGGTCCCTGGATTCGAACCATGCTGTGTGTGCAAAATTGAACTACAGGCCTAGTCCTTATCAGACTGAGCTCCTTGGGAGGTGTTGTGTGTTGCCTGTGACATTTCTATCTAGGGCATATTTTTGTGCACAGTACTTTTATTATGACATGTTGAATTATTTGTTTCCCATTTTCAGTACAAATTATGCATATATGCAAATGGACACGAACCACTCCATGCAAGAATAGCCTTATTCTTGCACGGAGCTTCATGAATCCAGGGGATTATACATCACTTATAAACCATCCAGTCACTGTCAGTTAAGCATTATATACCTCATTCAAATCCTGCCTCTTAAACCTCGTTCCTGCTCTGCATATATTGTTCCCACAAATGTCTAGGCAATTCCAGTTCTGTAGCATAACTCATCATCTTCTCAGTCAGTGCAGTCTGCTCACCCAGCATCTTCCACAAAGCAGTCTGCAGGGAATCTCAAAAGTCTGCCAGCTCATCACACTTCCAAAAAATATGCTCCCAGCTACTTCTTTCTTGCCTGTCATACCTCCAACATTTGCTATCCACCTGAGGAAAAAATTCTTTGGAGTCTACTTGGGGTATAAAAATCCCTATGTAAACACTTCCAAGCAAAGATCCTAAATCTTCTGGACTTTGTTGCATATTTGGGAGATATACATACATCCCCCCATTGTCTCTTTGTGAATTACTTATCTAATCTCTCTTCCAAATCATTTCTAAGCTCCTCTAATTGATTCTTATAATTATCATGCAATAATTTATACGCCTTACTAATTATTCATTTTTTAATGGCAGCTTCTGTTCTAGATTCTATTAAAAACTCTACTGGTGCTGGTCTTTCATTTAGGCCTTCCTATTTCTTTCTCTTTGCCTATACTCTAGTATCAATCCTTGACAGGGAAGGCAATCTTTAACCTGCAGTCCAAATAAATTCTTGGCCTCTACCCCTTCTATTACTTTTCCTTTTCTAGTTATTTGCTTCCAATACCTTGGTTCCTTTGCCAGTTTTCTCCAATAAATTCCAAGGGCTTCCCTATAATCTGTATCCCTAACCGCAGTCATCCTATCGTTAGAATCTCTTTTTTCCATTCTCGTGCTGGTTTAGTTCTTAGAGTACTCCCTGCTATTTTATGAATATAATACTCTGTATGATTTTGGTTGTTCTCCTTTTGAGTCTGCATCCAAAATCCCAATCTCTCATTATTTTTTGAGATTCCTCCCTGTGTCAACATCATTCCTTTCCACTTTGAATTATATTGTTCTGCTTGTGCTATGTATAAGAGCCTTAACTGTGTTGCGCTAAAATACCCCCTCAAAATAGGTAATCCTAGTCTACCTTGTTCTTTTGGTAGAATCAGCTTATCCCACTTGATCCTTGCTGTCTCTCCTTCCCAGATAAAATCCTTGAACTCTTTTTTTAATTGCTATCCACAACTTCTCCAACTGATAAAAGTATGCCTGACCTGTGTATAAGACTAAAGGGACTAAAAACATTTTAATGGCTTGCATCATAGTAGCCATAGAACAAAAGTTCCAGTTTCTCAGTTTTTATATTATCTTCTGTTTAGTATCTTCCCACATATCCTTAGCTGCCACCATAGAATCATTTCTAATCCATACTCCTAAATACTTCATTTTATCATGTCTCCATAAATATGGATGTTGTTGGACCAGTTTGTGTGTGGGTACATAATTTACCACTATATTTATGCCCATCTTGTATATATGCTGTGGCAGATGGCACCATGAATCATAAAGTACAGTGGCATATGAATTCTCCAGCACTTGTAATATTTAAACTATGTACTGAAGATAGAAAAGCAGGTTTAGACCTTAAAAGGGTATTGATTGAGATATTGCACCTTCTTTAAAAATACTACTAGGGAATTTAGATTCTTTTTATAAGGTGGTGGACAACAGCAACATTTTGCCTACTATATACAACACTGAAAACAAGAGAGAGGGACTGGAGAAAGGCAGACAAAAAATAAGTTACTATTATACAGAGAGTGAGGTATAGATGAAGTAGGAGAGAAGGACATGGTAAATGGAGACAGACTAGAGAGATAGAGATATACAGAAGAGAAAGGAATGCGACAAAACTGGAAAAAAGGCAGGCTACAAGAATGTTATAAACTGAAAGACAGCAAAAGAAAGAAATAGACAGTGACAGTGGAGAAAAGCTTGTGGTTTAAATGCAGTTGGAAACAAAAAAAGTGTAAGACCTAAGAAGGTGAAATGTCTGTGTTTTCTGCAGTGGTGTTTCTTAATTTATTTTTATTTTTATTTTATTTATTTTAGTTTGATAACTAGGAAAATGGACTGGTCAACAGGCCCTTTTTAGTCAAGACCTGGACAACATGATATAAGACACAAAAAGAATATCACACTTAGATTAAAGAATGCACACAGTTATACATAGTATAGTAACAACGTAGAGACAATCTATTTGTATGCTATTTACAATTATAAATGCAAATTATATTATTATTTATAGCCTGGAAAAAGTAATTAAGGCATTACACTGTTTTGTGTATCTCTTTTTCAGATAAACCATTCATCAGTGTTGACTACAGCAAAGAAAGTTCAGTGGTTGAGGCTACAGCTGGAGACAAACAAGTCAAACTGGTCATTAGTTACCTCGCCTACCCACAGCCAGATATCTACTGGTAAGAGCACGTTGTACAATGTATCCCTGATTTTGTGGACTGCATCAGGCCTAGTAAGTTATACAGTGCTGTGCATTACCTGCTGCAAGCCACATCCATGGCAAAAAGTATATTATAAGGAATTCACTATGGTAGCAAATGTATGAATACACAACAAAAGGTATTATATGAAGAAATCAATATAGTTAATATAGAGGCAGTTGTATAAATATATGTATGTTTTCATTGTAACCCATATTATCTGGGCAGTCAGTCCTGTGCAAGGAATGTTGTTCTGTGAGTTCTTGTTAAGCAATACATTATGCCTCTTGACTGGCTAATAGCATTGTCACAGTGAGTAGAGAGTGTTCAAAAACATCAATTATAACAGATTCCAGTGAACAGAGATGTAACTGTATAGAAAATTCACAACAATCCCACAACTGATAGACCTAGGAAATGGGCACTCAACCACTTGTCTCAATAAAAGGAAGCATGACTTTATATTTTTATTTATTTGTTTATGTTTGGCAACCAGGGTAGTGAACTGCACTAAACTGGACCAGTTTCCACCAAAATCAAAGCATGCATTAATATACAGAACCGTAAGAGATTACTTTTCAGTTTTAGTCTAGAGTTGACATAGTGGAAGTGCTGCAAAACAAAGAAGTTTTACAAAAATATGTCCAAAGCAATTACAACAGAATTTAACACTGCAGTAGTATGTCCAGACATACTTACTTATAACTACCGAGGTATATACATCACTGTGAAGTTTTGCTGCATTGTTCTCAAGGCAGGAGTAAGTCTGAGTAGAAAAAGTTAATAGATTACATTAGTTAAATATAGTAAAGTGAAAAACACTGACATGCACCAGCAACTCACACAAATACAAGTCAAGGTGATCTAACAAATCACAGTAAAATAAAACTGCACAAAATCCACTCGCATATAAATACTGCAATTAAGTATAGGTCAAACTGTACAGAGTACACCAGGCTATAGTAGTATTACCACAGGTATTTTGTAAAGGCAGGAAGAATACAATGAAATAACTCTACAATTGATGTATAGTCAACGCACAAATGCAGCAGCTGCACAAAGGGTTTAACATGGCTGAATAGACATCATAACACACATCCCGCAACCTGCCACATGCATCCAAAATAAAGCACTGTGCGTAGACTTACACAAAACAAAAATATGAAGGCTCTAAATGTGTTTGAGTCCTAACTTGATTCATACTGCTGGTGCTACAGTGAGCACCTCACACTAGTTTAGTGTGTATTATGTCTTCACTGTTATACTTATCACTGGGTTATATTACACAGGTACACATCCAAAGACTGGGTGGTTGGCATCACCCAGCATACTTTAAATGACAGCTGTGGCAAAACTAACTTCAGCCTTTGGCATGGTAAATGTTTACAGTATTATCTGCCTTCCTGCTTTGCAAATGTCTTAGCCCAAAACATATCTGGGTAAGGTTGCAGACACAGTCCAAAGCCATAGCAGACTGATATGTAATGGAAGCAGAAAAAGGTCTGATGACTGAGTCATAGCACTGAGCTCTACAAACTGCAATCCAGTTAAAAATAGTCCACTTGACCATGAAAATGTGACTATATCTTTAGTAGAGGAGTCAAGCAGTTGATTACATTTCCTAAATTGTTCGCTCCTACAGATATAAGCACAAATGATTGGGAATCATCAAGTGCAATATGAGATCACCAGCATACTGAGGGCAGTAATAACAGGAAGGAACCTGACTCATTTATTTCAAGGTAATGTCTGATGTGACATGTAAAGGAAGAGTTAGAAGATGTAGCCAGATCTTAAGGAAACCACCCATGCCTCCTGTCAAAAATTATTGCTGAATGCATTATCATTCATGTGGCAAATTTCAAGGAAATAGAAAAGCACGGGAGAGAATAGCTCTCTTACTGGTAGAAGTGCCTTCCATTGAGAAGTAAGTTATAGTTTCTGTTGACAAGTAACCATGGAAGGCCACCAAGTATGACAAGCAACAAAGCAAAACAGTGACCCAAAACAAGAGTAAGAAGGACCTAAAGGCAGTAACTGAGAAAGGTAATTCAACAAACATATGTCACAAGTAAAGGGGAATTATAATTATTGTCTTTACACCAAAATGTAGATTTGTTCCATTTTGGAAGCTAAAATTTCATACTACAAAATACAAAAATCTCTTGTCTCTTTTATGTTGTTAGTCACTTGATGAAAAAAAGGATTCTAATGAGGAATCAAAATATCAACCTCCGGGCCATCAGGCAATAGAATGAAGAAGAGCTTGGATTCCTTTCTCTGGAAAGCAGGGAGAGATGCTGAGCTGCACTATTTAGAGCAGAGCAGTCCTAAGGCAGCCTTGGCCACAATGAGATGCAGTTAAGATCACATCGGTTGATCTCTGCCTCATAGACACAAGGTACAGGGTTTGATTCTGACAGTGGATTATTGCCTAAGCTTAAAATGTCCCTTCAGGGCAGCTAGCCTAGTATTCTTCTATTAACATTTTTTCCTGTTTTTAAAAGAAATCTTTGAATCAAGAGAAGAGTAGAAGAAATTTTTGCCCTGTCTTGTCAGTGTACTGTGATGTAGTTTGCAAAACACTGAAATATGTGCATTTCCTTGGAAGCAAGTAGGTTAAACTCTGAGAAACCTCACTTGGATGACAAAAACTGAGACACATCTGGATGAGCTTCCATTCATAATCCAGGTCCAAAGTAGCTT
Source organism: Protopterus annectens (assembly GCF_019279795.1). Lineage (NCBI taxonomy): Eukaryota > Metazoa > Chordata > Ceratodontiformes > Protopteridae > Protopterus > Protopterus annectens. Next base: position 1,981,124,367 of record NC_056733.1, on the reverse strand, counting down.
AACTGATATTTAAATGCATTGCTTTATCTGATGGTTTCCGTTTTATAGCTATATTTTATTCAAAAGACCAGAAAAGTGTAATTTTATCATCTGGACTTTAAATGATTGTTTTGCAGCAGTTTTTTTGTGTGCACGTGTGTTTGTGTGTGTGTGTGTGTGTGTGTGTGTGTGTGTGTGTGTGTGTGTGTGTGTGTGTGTGTGTGTATGTGCTCACACGTGTGCACCCGCACGCACCCACACGTGTTTTCAGAATTCAGTTTTGTGATTTGAATTATTTATATTACTTATGTTTAGAATCCTTATATGGACTATTCTTACTTTGCATTTATTTTTAGACATATTTCACATAGGGAGTTCTAGATATCACTTATTATTTTTTCTAATTATATATATATACCATTTGATGTATCTGACTCAAATAATGTTTTTAGATATAAGCACTTAAATAAAAATTATTTTTTCCAGAAAAGTCTGTAGTCATTAGTCAAACCTTGAAGTGCAAGGTCTTATGGAAGTATAGCAGTCCTGATATGTTGGAAAAAATAGCACTGCCTTGTCTATGCACCATGTCACCATGGTGTTTGTTACCATCTAGATAACTACATGAACATCAAAACTACTGCTGAAATAAAGCTTGATGTGCTGCTTCATCTGTGAGGAAAACTAAAAGATCTTGGGCTTGGCAAGAATCCAGGTGAGCATTCATACCACAACTGATAAAACCATCAACAGAACCTTTAATGGAGGAAGGAAGACAGACCTATCCAAATTCTGTGTCACAGATGTTATATTCCAGTGCCCTTCTTTGGACAGTAAGAGCATCTCCTGGTCTAAGTGGTCCTGCAAGTAGTCACATATATTCCAAAGATAATGCCATACCTTCCTCAGATGAAGCTTGGCTTTCCACACCACCAAGATACTAAGTGACGCGATCCGGAATCTCATAAAAAGGCTGGCAGATAGGCTAAAATGACTAGAACCCAATTTAAACAAAATTAACAGACCCTTTATTAATTTTTTGCACTTTATCCAGAAAGGTCCCCAGGAATGCCTTTTGCAGCTAAAGTACCAGCTTTACTCACTATGAACTGCAAAAAATCCAAGTATGGAATCACAATTCTCAAAAGGTCCATCACTTAATTGTAGGAGACCTGAATAAGGCCGGAATGAGAAAGTCATCTACAAAAGATAAAAGTGATTCATCCACATTCTGAGGACCACATTCGTTGGAGGAAGGCATTTTGGGATACCCTTACTTGCCAGTGTGTTTACAAAGAGTAGATCTGTAAAGCAGAACTGATTATTGCTTACCTAAAAACTCAGAAACCTGCTGAAATGTGGTAATATGTATCACTCAGATTCCAAGTGACCACTCAAGTCCCCCAGAGCTGTATTTGAAAGATGGAACTGTACAGTAACCACCACAAGGTCTTCATTATAAGGCTCTTGTTGAGGCTGGATACTCCAAGAACAAAACAGTAGTGTACAATATCAAGCCAAGTACTTGTAATGGGCTGGTATCAACTCTGTTATTTTTCTTGATATTTGGTTCTTTTTCAAAAGAAACTTCAGTTTAAAAAGGAGGAATTAGGACACCCTTGGAGGCATACAAGCCAGGGCCTTAACAGAATTCTGTCTTGTAGCCTAAATATATAATATCTGGCATATAGAGATGGTTGAACTATTCAGCTACTTGTCCAAGTAGGCTAAAATCTTGTTTCTCACTTTGTGGATCTTTCAGAAAGGAGAAAGAAATGGAAGAGCAGCAGAGGAAGGGGAGAGATTTTCCTTCCAAACATGTTCAGTGAAATCCATTATGTTATTAAAAATAATATTGTCCTTGTCTGAGGAGAATGGAGTATCATGAAATGACCACTGGCTTTTGGACTCCCCTCTCATTCCAGTGCCCTAAACCCCTGATCCAATTACACTGTCAGGCCATGGCAGACAGCCTTCTTTAGGAAGAGCTCTCTTTCAGTGTAAGGGAAACTTTCTACATATGCCTTGAGAAGCAAAGTTGTCCAAAGATGCATGAATATACTTAGACATCTATGTATCTTCTAATTACATTCCAAGTCATGACTAAGTGCTGCTTTTGCTTCAAGATCATAAAAGACATGACTGGATAGTAACAAATTCTGATTATAAAGACTATGTTATCAAAATGAAGTTGCCTTTTCAGATAAGTCTGCTTTCCGACCATTATACCCTTAACCGATAGTCTAGTACCTACCTATGAACCTATGAAACTATGATGCACATACTTGTACAAATACAGAAATAAGACAGAAACAGAACTTAACAATTCCAGCAATTAATATCAATGAAAGTTGCTTATATAACTAGGCTAAAATGTATGTAATTTTGGTAATTGACTGAGAACATGAGAATATTTAAAGCTGAAGGATGGCACAGTGGTGTAGCGGTAGCACTGTCACCTCACAGCAAGACGTTCTCCAGTTTGATTCTCGTCTGGAGTGCCTTCTGTGTGGAGTCTGCATGTCCTTCCTGCGTTCGTGTGGGTTTCCTCTGGATGCTGCAGTTTCCTCCCACGTTACAAAGACATGTGTCTAGAGTATTTCTCCCTGGGCCTCCACTGAAAATTGGCTTCATTCCAAGTCGGACTTTCCCAGTAAACAAATGTTAAATAAATAAATAAAAATAAGTAAATTGCCATATCCACAGAATAATGTAGTGTCTTAGCACAAGATCATTGACAGGTTAGAAATTAATATTTTATCATCCTTAGCTGAAGCTAAACTACTACAGGCCAAATCCAGTGAAGATGTCAAACCACTGTTTAAACTGCATTACACTTGACACTGCATGACATTATTCTAAACATTTAAAACCAGAGTACATGCATATGGCTCATTTACAATTGTTAATGAAAATCTCAGTATTTTTGTGACGTGGAAATGGACTGAAAAAGAATTCTCTAAGGGGGATAATCCCACCAATTTATTAAACATCTCTTTTGTTTAAAAAAAAAAAGAGAGGCAGAAAGATATAGCCATTCAGAATATTCAGACATAAACTGCAAGAAAACTCTTAAAATCTACTAAAGGTGTGTAGTCATCCTGATCAGACTATCAAGGGTAAACAGATTAACTGCATGAATTGTTAGTGGTATCAAGCTGCATATGATGGATCAAACATCTCTAACTCAGGCAACAATCCCTAACTCACCTTATGAGAACCCCAGACATTATTAGGCAAGGTGAGAATTGTGGTCACTTTACACTAGGGCCTTCTCCCAATTAGATATAACTAGTACACTTCTTTAAGGGATGCCCAGGGCCATCCTCTCAAGATGTTCAGACCATCTAATTCAACTCCTTCAAACATGGAAGAGCAATGGTTGCTTTCTTATGTAATTCTGGATTTCCAAGCTCCTTACTTTGTCATTGAGCATAGCCTCGCTACTTGGGACAGGAACTTCTTTTTCACTGTCTGCATCCATTATTTCCTACTTTCATCAACATCTAAAGCCCAGAACCATAGGTGAGGATTGAAATATCGACTGACTGATTAAAGGAAAGTTTCATCCCGTGATTCATTTCTCCCTTCATCACCACAGTTACTGTTAAATAAAAACAAATGATAACAACACAGGAGGCTCAGATGCAAAAGTTTACTAGTGTACACCAGGAGGCAAAAAACCATACAAGTACAGAGTTTTGTCTGACATGATGCAGGAAATACACAATTTTATATAGTCTTACATTCAGGCTGTGCCCACCTTACTGACGTGGTTAGTCACAGGGCACCTACATCACTATGGTCTACAATATTCTATTCATAAGAAAAAGCTGATGTTATACATTTTAAAAGTTTTCCCATGGGAATAATACAGCCTTGCAAAGCACCTGGTTCGTTATAATGTCTTTCTGTAAATGTTACTCTTCCAAGGTCTCAGGCTAGCTTGAATACAATAGTCGGTTCACTCTTGTAATATACTTCTTTGTTCTTCTTGCAACTTTTACTTTAGCAGCTGTGTCTTATCTCTGATACATTCACAAGGTCAATTATCTCAGAGGAAGGAATAAGAATATTCAATGCTTTATACATTTAATTTTCCTGACCCAGCAGATAATCATTAGTGGAAAAACAAGCTTGCTGAGCTGGCTACTGCCAGGGTCAGAGTTCAAATACACTGCAGCTCCAAAGCTTCAAGCAATTACATGTAAAATCATTCTTATTGCCATATTGTAAATAGAATAAAATGCATTATATACTATTTGCTTTTAAACTAGCACTTTATACATGTTCAAATACATATTTTTCTAACATTTTCCTCCCTTTTAATACTTTTTATTCTATTCAGAAACATAAACAATGTTATATCGTCTCCTAGCCTTCTCCTTTAAGGACTTTTAACTAGGCAAGTCATTTAGTTTATATTTCGAAACAAGTTTCGTCTGGAATCAATAGTTCCAATTCAATGTCTTGGTACAAAGTTTCAGTTACAGATATATCAACAAAATCTTTGACTAATCTTTTCATACAGGGGATCCCACAACAGACACATGCTCCTAATAGGAGCAGACCAACACAAATAGCAATCAAAATATTCATTAGGATAGAACTCCACCCACCAAACAGACTCTGGAAAAAGTTCGTCAGTGGGTTTGGGCCTGGTTCAGTCATGGCCGATACCTGCTGTATTACCTCTAGGTGATCATTAATCAAGAGCCATTCGATTTTGTAGCACAACAGTTCTCATTGCATTCAGTTCATCAGTCACTAGTTCGAGAGCAGAAAAGTTGCGTTACTCATTACTTGAGAAGCTTGACAGTTTTCTCAACTCCCAGATCGATTTGACTGCTCCATATGCTGGAAATATTCCAGCCCAGGATATAACACTGTCACTCAAGTCCATATGAGTCAATTTTTCTTTATCTTTCACGGAATGATGGTTCTTCCAACCAGCTTCGATTTTTCTCATTGGATTTACAGGTTTTCCGATTGGATCTTCAGGTTTTCGGGCTACATCTCTTAAATTTCGTATCTTACCTAGAGGTAATTCTGCAGTATGCCTTATAGCTGGAACCAGATAACCCAAAAAACAACTGCCGGACCAATTCTCAGGTAGCCATTTGTATGCTTTTTTCCCACAAATAAAATAACAGTTTTCTACTTTGGTACTGATGCGGGTTAGTTCTGAATGAAACATTTTCTTGTCTATAACAGACAATTGTTTATGCAAGACAGGATTTCTCTGCACTTCACTTAATGTTGTTTTCATTAAGCTCAAATATGAATCATAATTTGCGTTACAAATAGTGCTTTTATCTTTAGTTTTAATATAGCATTTATAAGATATAGTTATGTTACAGTTACTCCAACCCACTTGGAGTGTATCATTCTTATAGAAACATACAATTCCCCTCTGTGTAATAGGCAAATACAATGCAATTTTGTCCTGTGATTTTACAGAACCTGTATCAAAAAGTAAATTTTCCCAAGTCTCATTTATCCCCAAGGGGACAGCGGACATCAACAGTCCTCCATATGCTGTTGGTATGGCAGTATAAACCCAGCAATTTGAAATGTTCATAGTCTCTACATATACACGCTTCATAGCTAGGTATGTGTTAAAGTTTGGATGCCAGTCTATAGACAGTTCATCACGTTTCTCCACTTTCACTTGTGTGGTTATATGTAGGAAGAACCACAACAAAGGAAAGTCATCACAATCATAGTCAATAAATGCATAGTTAGCAAGATGATTAAACAATATCTTCGGGTTGATCTGTATTTTTACTCATTTCGCTCTTGGCCATCCTGCCTTTGTTGTGTGTCAGTCACAAAATGTTTATCAAGCTGAAAATTCTTTACCGGTTTACAGTGCGTCAGGTGGACCCAGGACGACCTTTCAGCAACTTTGACTGCAGTAGGCGTCGCCAGCAGTACCTGGTACGGTCCTTCCCACTTTGGACTCGCCCAATTCTTCCTCTTCGTGACCTTCAACCAAACCCAGGACCCTGGGGTCAGCACTGCTTCCAATGGTCTGGTCTGTCTTTTATCTGAAAAAGAGTTTAACTGCAAAACAGTTTATTTGTTATTTTTTCCCTTCACATTTGTTTAGTTCTATGAAATCCATACAGATAGTATGGAACAGATATGGTGGTACAGGAAAACTCCCTTGCTTGGGTTTGAATGCTCCTTGTGCATGATGTTTGTTACAGATATGACATGCTGCACAAAATTTTTGTGTGAAGTTTATGAATCCATATGTTTGGAATATTCGATTTACTAACTGTACCATCCCCCCTGTTGAGACATGGCACTGCCCATGGCTCAACAAAGCTGCATATCTAAATAAATTAGACGGCAATATTGTTTTTTTCTCTTTGGAGATATACAGTCCATTTTTGAGGATTGCACCTCGTTTCTCCCATTTTTGTTTCTCAGCTTTTGTAGTTAATGTCTGCATCGTTTTTAACATTTCTAAATCTAAAATCTCAGAGGGTTGTAATTCCTCGGTTAAAAGTAAAGTTTCTGAGTCTGAGGCTGCTTGCTTTGCAGCTGCATCAGCTTTTGCATTTCCTTTTGAAATTGCATCCTGTTGTTTTGTATGAGCTAAACATTTACAAATAGCTACTTTAGTAGGTAACTGAATGGAATCTAACAAGTTCAAAATAAGTTGCGCATGATTAATCGGTTTGCCAGTAGATGTTATCATTCCCCTATTTTTCCATTGCTGTGCGAAAACATGCACGGTAGAGAAAGCATACTGACTGTCAGTATATATGTTCACACATTTATCTTTCGCTAGAGTACAAGCCCGTGTTAAGGCTATCAGTTCTGCTGCTTGAGCAGACAGGTTATGCTGTAAGGGTTGGGCTTCTAAAATCTCTGTATCTGTGACTACTGCATACCCTACTAGATTTTTCCCTGTAGGACCCTTTTTGCATGAACCGTCCACATAAAATGTCACCTCGGCATCATCTAAGGGCATATCAGTAAGGTCTTGTCTGGGCAAAGTTATTTGCTCAATTTCCTGCAGGCAACTGTGTGGTGTGCCATCCACAGGAGTTGGAAGTAACGTTGATGGATTTAATGTTGTACAACGTTCAATTACCATATGAGGTTGGCTCAGCAGTATGGTCATACATGAAAGATGTCTAGCAGGAGATAGATATGCTATTTTCTCTTGCAGTAAAATTATCGCGACTGCATGAGGCACTCTCAATGTGAGAGGGTGGAACAACACCACTGAGGCCGAAGCCTGTACTGCCATTGCAGCTGCGACTACTGCTTGCACACAGTGAGGCAATGATCGTGCCACTGGATCTAACTGTGATGAATAGTAAGCTATGGGGCGTTGCTTATCCCCATGCTGTTGCGTCAAAACTGACATCATGTATCCCTGCTTACAATCTACGGTCTGAAAAAATCTTTTGTGGTAATTTGGAAGTCCTAAAACTAGTGATGAAGCTATCAATTGTTTTAGTCTGCAGAAAGCTGCTTTTGCTTTAGGTGTCCATTGTAATACATCTTGTGCTGCCATTGGTGTTTTATATATTAAATCAGCCAGTGGAGCAGATTCTAAAGCATAGTTTGATATCCAGCTTCGACAAAAATTAGTCATTCCCAAGAAGGACATCATTTCCTTCTTGGTTGCTGGTTTAGGTGCCTGTAAAAATCGCTGTTTTTCTGTCTTCGTCTAATATTCTACCTTCATTGGATATTACATATCCTAGGTATCTAACCTGTTTTCTCCAAAGTTGTAACTTACTTTTGTTTACTTTGTGTCCTTGTGCTGCTAAAAATTTCAATAATGCTATCGTATCTTCCCTGCATTGATGCTGGGTAGGGGCTGCTAGCAAGATGTCATCTACATAAAGTAGAATCTGACTACCTCCTGGTGGAGTAAACCCTGCCAGGTTGCTTGCCATTTTTTGCGCAAATATCGTTGGACTTTCACAATATCCCTGCGGTAGCCGAGTATAGGTATATCTTTTACCCTGAAATGTAAATGCAAACCAATACTGGCTATCAGGATGTATAGGTATTGAAAAGAAAGCATTGCTTATATCTACCACAGTAAAATATTTTTGTTGTGGTTTTAAATCATTCAACAAAGTGTGTGGGTCTGGCACCGTAGGTGCTCTGGGTATTATTGCATTGTTTACAGCTTGTAAATCCTGTACCATCCGCCATTCCCCGTTTGCTTTTTTAACAGGAAATAGAGGGGTGTTACACGGTGAATCAAGAGATTCTACCAGTACTCCTTCCTTGAGTAATGCTGCTATTATAGGCTTGATTCTTTGCTCTGCATCTTTCCTCAAGGGGTATTGTCTTTTTTGTGGTCTAAATGCTGATTTTGGTGTAATAGTTACTGGTCCTGCTGTTTGAATAAGTCCTACATCTGATTTACCTGTTGACCAAAGAATATTTGGTATATCACACAAGGCTTTTTTTTCTTCTTCTAATAAGAATGCTAATCAGCTGTCTTCACTAGTTTGTAAGTGTACAGCTGGATGTGTCTGTGTTAGCCAATTCAATTTCTGTTTTTGTATTACCTGTTCTGATAATTCTAAATCAGTTTGTTTTTCCCATCTTGTTACTTTTTCTCCTAAGTCTGCCCATCTCACATCCTTATTCTTTGTCAAGCTGACATGTGGTAGTCTATTAGATTTGTACAGTGTCATGAATTCCTGAGGATTTTTGAACAACTCTTGCTCATATTTTTTATCAGGTCCTGGCATGCTACAGTAGTATAGAGTACAATGTAACAAATGCTGTTGGTCAGTGTCAAGGGAGGGGGCCTTACTGATGGCTACATTCATCAGTTCCTGGGTTACTGCCCCTGTACTAGTCGTAACTAGGTCCTGGCTGTACCAGTAAAACGTTTCACCCTCCGGTCGCACCACAAAAGTATCCATTTGTCTTTGTGCCTCCATACCCTGCATAGTGGGAACCACCGCTATGCCAAATATCTGCATAAGATCTCTTCCCAGTAAGTTTACTGGACATTTTGCAGAAACTACAATTTTACTTTTCTGAGTCATGCCTGAAACAGGATCAGTTATTGCTATATCATGGGAGAGTGGCTCCCTATATAGCTGTCCATTTGCTGCTTTCACTAATATATAGTCAGGTGATTCAGAATATTCTGGTAACTTTGAAGGGTGTATCAAAGTTCGTGACGCTCCTGAGTCACACAAGAATTTCACTTCCCTTCCTTCCACCAGAAGTGTAACTTCCGGTTTTGTGTCTGCCAAATAGAGCTCCAAGCTCAGTAATGCCAAATCTAAAATTTCACTTTCTTCATCCTCTACATCTGCTTGCACTTCCTTTGTTCCTTCCACTACATTTACGTTTGCCCTTTGTTTGTTTTCCTTCCCTAATGATTTCTGATTTTCATCACTATCATATAGTCAGTCCTCATCACCTTTATTTTCTGTAGTCACCTTTTTATTTAGCCTGCAATCCCTTGCTAAATGTCCTTTCTTACTGCACTTAAAGCACTCACCTTTCTTTTTTCTTTCTTCAAAATCTTCTGACCTTTTGTCAGATTGTCTATTTCCCTGGGTATTTTTCTTACCCTTTTTACCTGACTGTTTTACAAAGACCTCTGCTCCGTCTTCAGCTGTGAAGACCTGTGTCTTCTTTTTCTTTTTACTATTAAAGTGTCTTTCAGCATGTCTGGCATATTCAAGTAAGGCTTGTAGCCTACTTGTTCGATGATCTATCATATGCTTTGTAATAAAGCTACTGATAGGTGCAATGCAACCTTTCAAAAACGCATTTTTCAGTTGCTGTTTATATGAGGTATCATGTGTCTGATTTTTAGGAATAGCCATACCACTATGGTTATTGAAACATTCCAATAATCTACCATAGTACCCATCTACAGTTTCATTCTCTTGCTGTATGCATTGATTAATGCAAGTCCAATCTGCTCTAGGTTTCCATTTTTCAGAAATTCGGTCTGTAAGACCTTTGACTCTGTTGTCTAATCTGTTTAAGCTCTGCATTACGAGGATTCCAGGTGCCACAAATCATGTGCCAGTCTGGACCCACAATCTGTCTAACTACCTTTTCTACTTCTTCCCCATTCAAGTGGTAACTTAGTCTCATACCTTGTAAATCTTGTAAAAACTTTGTGTAATTAACTTTTGGATGAGGGATTCCCTCTGTAGCTTTCCGAATATCTTCCGGTGTCCATGGTCTATATACTAGAAGAGTTGGGTGCTGCCCTTCTTGTCCTGCCTGAGGATTTGGTACCTCGATTAGTGGACAGATTTCTTCCTCACTCTCTTCTAGTGTGCTTCTCCCTATTTGATATAAGTCTGTGTCCCCAAGTGTTTTACGTGTCTGGGACCTAGTTTTAATAGGATCTCTAACAAATGGTTTTAGTACTCTTGTAACTTTAGGATAACATGGAGGTGGACCAGCTTGTCCTCCTGCTTCATATCCTGAAAAAGGCATTGAAGGGGGCGGAGGAGGGGCCATCGCTATTACTGTATTATTATCCTCTTTGTCTAAAAATAATGTTTTTGCATTTTTAGTTTTCTGTTCCCTTCGGTTTACTTCCTCAATCCACCTATGTGCTTGAGGAATGCCTAATCACTGTTGTTTTTTTGCCTGACCTTCTGCGTCAGATTTAAGCTGTTTTAAAAGTTTAACTAATGAAATCTTGTTTAATTTACCATCAAATCCGTATTTATTAACCCATTTTGTATAATACCTTACATTATCAGTCCGTTGTAATTGCATATATTTTGCGTCATCAGTTAGGGGCGGATCTCGCGATTTTTTAGTACACTGATTTCCCATTCTAAAAAAAATGTTACATAACCCTTTTCACCACGTGGTATTTTAGTTCCTTACACAGTTTATCTAGAATAACTGCCTACCTTATTCTGTTTCCCTGGTCTCTGACAAAATATACAGTAATTTCCTTTTGTCCCTGATCTGTATAACAAATCTCTGACAATGACATTTACTGTAACCTGGTCCCTGATCTAAAACAGAAAAAAGGCAAATATTTTCCTACCTGAGCCTCCTGGGTCGACCAGTTCGAGACCGCTTTTCGGCCGCAGATCAGAAAGTGGCCAGCCTCTCAAGACGACAATTCAGTCGGAGGTCTTTGTGTTTCAAGAAGAACCCTTTTGGTAACTTCTCCTGCAGTATTCAACCACCGATACACTCTGATCTGCAGCTTACCAAGGGAATTCCGGTTCAAGGAGGACCAAACTGTTAAATAAAACAAATGATAACAACACAGGAGGCTCAGATGCAAAAGTTTACTAGTGTACACCAGGAGGCAAAACCATACAAGTACAGAGTTTTGTCTGACATGATGCAGGAAATACACAATTTTATATAGTCTTACATTCAGGCTGTGCCCACCTTACTGACGTGGTTAGTCACAGGGCACCTACATCACTATGGTCTACAATATTCTATTCATAAGAAAAAGCTGATGTTATACATTTTAAAAGTTTTCCCATGGGAATAATACAGCCTTGCAAAGCACCTGGTTCGTTATAATGTCTTTCTGTAAATGTTACTCTTCCAAGGTCTCAGGCTAGCTTGAATACAATAGTCGGTTCACTCTTGTAATATACTTCTTTGTTCTTCTTGCAACTTTTACTTTAGCAGCTGTGTCTTATCTCTGATACATTCACAAGGTTAATTACCTCAGAGGAAGGAATAAGAATATTCAATGCTTTATACATTTAATTTTCCTGACCCAGCAGATAATCATTAGTGAAAAACATAAGCTTGCTGAGCTGGCTACTGCCAGGGTCAGCGTTCAAATACACTGCAGCTCCAAAGCTTCAAGCAGTTACATGTAAAATCATTCTTATTGCCATATTGTAAATAGAATAAAATGCATTATATACTATTTGCTTTTAAACTAGCACTTTATACATGTTCAAATACATATTTTTCTAACAGTTACGTAAAATGGCTGCATTGTTGCTGCTGTCCACATCTGCTTGCCAGTCTACCTATATCCCTCACTTATGAAAAAGACCAGAAGATACTTTCCTGCACCTGAAGTATGTGTTTCCACCTCATCTGCAGAGATCAGTCTAGTCTTTTACAAGAGACAACTATGTCACCTGATTTAAAGGTGCTGCTTTTCTTCATTTTGGCTTCATACTCATTGCAATACACAATGGAGAGCATAATCACGTAAGGCTAAGTGGGCATTGTCATCTGCAAACAATGGGTCTATATTAGATCAGCAAATGCTTAAAAAAGCGAACGCTGATTGATCAAACTTATTTAAACGAATGTTTAAAATATCGAAGCAACAGAAACCCAAATTTTTTCCTAGGGAAAGAATTTGGTTGTCCGTTTCTGTTGCTTTGGTATTTTCAGTGCTGTGGTGGAAAGTTATGAGTCAGATTTAGGTAAGTGTGCGATTGTGTGGATGTGAGTGTTAGGGTGGGTTAGGTGAGTTAGGTTTAGGGTGCGGGTTAGGTATGTGTGTGATTGTGTGGACGTGAGGGTTAGGGCGGGTTAGGTGAGTTAGGGTTAGGGAGCGGGTGAGGTGAGTGTGCGATAGTGATGGACCTTAGGGTTAGGGTTTGGGTTAAGGTAAGTGGATAGTTAGCAGTGTGTGTATAGTTTAGTGTAGGGTTAGGTGTCAAATTTTAGGTGTATGTGTATGGATTGCTGTTTGTTTGGTGTGCTTGTGTTGTGCGTATGTATTTTGGATCAGCAATTTTTTGCCCTAGGAAAAAAATCGCTGATCTGACAGTTTGAGATTGTAAGCTTTCGCTTACATAAGTTCGATCAATCAGCGTTCACTTTTTTAAGCGTTCGCTGATCTAATATAGACCCCAAACAACAAAGATGTTGTTTTCATGCCTCCTGACCATGATATCCAGTCCATGAAAATCATAAACAAAAAAAGGAAATTCCTTAGGAGGGTTTTGCTCCTGTCTTGAGCATGTTCAGTTTAATGCCAGTTATCACTTGTTTCATTTGTCTTCAATATAACAAGTTCACCCATGTTTAGACAGATCTAAACATGCACTCAGAAAAGTCCAACATTTCACATATGAAGCATTAAATGTCTTGGAAACTAGCCAATAAATAAACAGGGATAAATGAATTCTGAAAAGGAAAAATTATTTCTGCACACCATCTGTTCCCACTACAGATATGAAAAGTGAAATTATATTAAAAAAGCACAAAGCATACCCCAAAACAATTGAACACAAGATTATAAAAGATTATAAAATAAACATCTCCTCATGCAGACAACATGACAAGAGATTCCAGTATAAACCTAATAAATCATTTTAGCTCTTTGTAGATGAGTACCCTGTAAGATGGCTAGAATATCTGTAGATATAACTTAATGTTTCTGCATTAAAATGTACGTTGTGATTTGATATGAATTATTCAGCAGTGTTATACAAAAGATAGTTGCTCTGCTTTTAAATGTTCTGTCACAGAGATGTTTTCATAAAATAACTAACTGTACTCATCAACTACTGAGCAAATTCTACAGAATATTGTTCTTCAAAAATGGCTTCAGATTGGAGTTTTGCAAATAACCTTTTACCTTCAAGGTCATCCAACAGAAATGAAAACAGAATCAATGGGGTATAGCATATTGAATTCTAGTATGCAATATTGCTTCTAGACAGTCTGGACACACAATCCACTATTTCACAGAAACCTTCCCAGAAACATTCATTTCAAGGGTCTAAATCCCCAGTAAAATGATTATAGTAAACACATGAGTGATTGAAATCACATCATGTATAACCATATAGAATTCATAAGCAGGAGTAGAGTGAAGCAATCATTGAGTAAATAACCAAGACATTAAACAACATTAACAACTCTCCTTGCAGTCATTCATTTCAGCAATAACCAATCAGGAAAGTAGCATGATCCTCTCTCTTTGAGCTATCTTTTCTGAAGAATGAGGTCCTACAACACTTCATCTTCTGATCATTTCTTTTCAGGGTATTCTTGTGTGCAGCTCTCTGCTTCTTGTACCTCACATGGGATAAGCACCAAGATGTATTTATGACTGTGACTAGATAGCTGCATATTCATAGTGCAAACTAAGGTCATGCAATTTGGGCATCTGGCCAAATGTACCAAATACCAGCAGACTGATGGAGGGTCTATTGACATGGTGAGCAAACAGTCGTCAGAAGGAAGTTACAAGTACCTAGACAGCAGGCTTGACTTATGCACAAAAGCCAAGTTAAGCCATGAATTTATATAGAATAAAGTCTGCAACCAGATCAGTATCATTTTTAAGTTCTCCATATACTGATTGCATATGATAAAATTCAGTAGCCTGGGTCTTGAAGATAACTGGGCTGGCAGTGACATACTGAAACTCTTCTTGTATTGTATAAGTGCTTCTATCTTACCTTGTACCTTTTGTTTTATACTCATGATACAGACAAAAGCAGAATCCTTAAATGATTAAGGATGTTAAATCATAAGTGAAGTATCTCAAATAAAATATATTGTTTGTTCTTTTCAGACTAGTTTACCAGAAATAATTCTACCTACGCATTTGTGTAAATTGCTTAGAACCATCTTTAAGTTAATCAGCATCTTGCTCAAAATGACATTGTTACATCATTACAAGTGTTCTTTTAATATAATACAGGCAGAGTATTCATAAGTATTAAACTTAAATAGCATGAAAACATTTAGAGACTTACTAAACCCAAGATCCACTTGGTTTGCTAAAAATAGCACATTTCACTTAAAATAAAAACATACAGGCATATGTTTTGTTTGCTTTCTGAATGCTATGTGGCTAAAATATACATGTACACTGCTATTTTCTCAACCTGTGCCATGTGATGGCTGTTTATTGAACATAATTATTACTGTGTGTCAAAAAAAAAAGTTTCTATCCATATCAGTCCCTCTTTCAATTTGTCATTTTCAGGTATAAGGATGGGAAGCCAATTGCCTCTAACATGGTGATGATTCAAAGGCGTAAGCCTTCACAGGCCTCATTAGCGATTCATGATATTTCAGAGCAGCATGCAGGCACCTACATGTTACTGCTGAAGAATCCTGCTGCACAGCTGGAACAGTGGGTCAACCTTCATCTTCTCGTTAATGGTAAAGTGCATACAAATAATGCAAGAAATATATAGTTTTAGCATTATTTGACTTTTGCTAATCAGATAATTGAACTGCTCTGAGGAGCCTTTTCAGCCACAGCCTGAAAATACAGCACAGTACAGCATCATAATAGTATAAAACAAAAGGCATTATTGATAAAGCAGTATTACTCTTTCAAAACACCATAGTACATATCAAAACTACATTAATTACACTAGTTCTTTTTTCATGGCACATTAATGACATAGCAATATAGAATTTTACATCCTATAATTTAGTACATCTAATAGCGCATGCAGTGTATTACCATAACTATCAGTTACAACTTTATAATATGTAAACAAATATTAAGTGACTATTGAAGGTATATAAATTTCAAAAGATATGCACAAGTCAGTGACATACACTCAGTAATTTCACTAATATAAATGACCAATGAAATACCAGTAAGAGTGAAAGGGAAGGTCTACAAGAGGGTAGTGAGACCAGCTATGTTATATGGGTTGGAGACAGTGGCATTGACAAAAAGGCAGGAATCAGAGCTTGACGTGGCAGAGTTGAAGATGTTAAGATTTGCACTGGGTGTGACGAGGATGGACAGGATTAGGAATAAGTATATTAGAGGGTCAGCCCAGGTTGGAAGGTTTGGAGATAAAGCCAAAGAGGCAAGATTACATTGGTTTGGACATGTGCTGAGGAGGGATGCAGAGTATATTGGGAAAAAGATGCTAAGGATGAAGCTGCCAGGTAACAGGAAAAGAGGAAGGCCTAAGATAAGGTTTATGGATGTGGTGAGAGGACATGCAGGTGGCTGGTGTGACAGAGCAAGATGCAGAGGACAGGAAGAAATGGAAACAGTTGATCCGCTGTGGTGACCCCTGACGGGAGCAGCTGAAAGAAGAAGGAGAAGAAGAATGAAGGTTTTACAACAAGCTATTTAGAGTATTTACTGTTCCAGTAAACATTTCCAATACATCTGACTAGATTTGTAGTAAAGATTATTCATATTATTTACACTGCAACTATATTTATTCATTCTGCATACCATGAGAAACAATGTTTATTTATATTTGTCTTTGTAATCATCTCCAGTATACTTATTAGCATATCCTAGGAGCCTTAAAATATATATATTTGTTGCTGTCTATAGGTGGACTTTTAGTTGCTTCCTGAACTGCAGTAATTTATCTTGTTTTCTGATTTTATGTGGCAAATTGTCTAACTGCCAACAGCTCTTTTAGAAAATGCTTTTTCACTAGCCTCTATTGTACCTCCTTATATTTGGAATTGAGTGTTTCTTTCTGACTTTTAAGGGAATAAGTTTCATATTTTATAATTAGTAGTTTAAAAGTTATTGCATTTAATAAGAAGTAAAGTCTAACCAAACCAAAAGCTACTTTGCTTTTTGTGTTATAACACTGAGATGTCCTGCTTTAGTGGCTAGATTAATGAACCTGAGAAATTATCAGGATAGTGGAAAGACAGCAAAAAGACATGAAAAATGTGGTTTGACCTCAATGAGGTTTTTATTAAGAGTGAAAAGCACATAAGGAGTTGGTGAATTAAGCTCCACTTAATACGCAACGTAAAATAGAATCAAAATAACAATAAAAATAAAAGTAGCAAACACGGCCAAAGGAGTACAGAAAAAAATATTTTAATAAAGTAAGTGCTACCGCTTCTGTAGTGACGCTTCTTCAGACATTCAACAAACACAGCAACAATGAATTATATTATATACATTCTCTCCAAACATATAATTGATTTCAATTAAGTATGTAAATCACTTAATTATCTTTTAAAACCACTGGAATAACTATACACATATATATAAACATGCAAACAATGCATACCTACATTTAAATATAAAAAAGTGAATATGAATACATGTATAAATCAAGAATAGGTATACAAAACTAAATAGGAAAATAGAAGCATCTATCTAAAATAAAATAAAAACACTACTAAAATACTCCTCCCTATTAAAAATGTGCTTGGACTAACATCTCCTTCTGGAAAGCATATAAAAAAGGTATACATGAAAACATATAAAACATAAAAAACATATGTGTAAAGCATAAAAAACATATATCTCAAAGCTAAAGCTAACTAGACTAAAATCTAGAAAAACGCTAATGCTTCAGGGGTCTATTCAATAAAAAGGGCTTAAGTATAACTTTATTATTGAGACCAAATCCTTTGTCAGCCTGCATTCTAGTAATCCATTTAGTCTCCCTGTTTCCAGTAAAATGTTTGAGGTTACCTAGCCTGTCACTACAGTGACATAATTAAATGAGACATGAGAATGTATATAATGTAATTGATTACTGTTGTGTTTGTTGAAAGTCTGAAGAAGCATCACTACAGACGCAAAAGCGCTTACTTTATTAAAATATTTATTTTCTATACTCCTTTGGCCATGTTTGCTGCCTCTTTTTTATTTTTATTCCGTTTTATTCAGAGTGAACTCTCTAGAAGCAAGTGCACTGCTTGACAGTTAACTTCCTATATCTACTTCATTAGAATTTAAAGCTATCTAGTCAGTATTTTGTATCCCCCCATTTATGTACATACATTATATGTAATAGTATACATTACACTGTACTGATTATTTAAAATTAGTATTAATTCTAAATTAAACAAGTCAAAAGCTTTTCACATTAAAAAAAACTTCTGCACATATTCAAAAATACATTATTAAATGCAGTTTTCTAGTCCTTGGTATCATATTCAACACTTGGACAATTCATATGTTTGTTTTCTTTAATGTCCTTCCATATCTGGAGTGTCTGTTTTCTTTAATGGTCTTCTGTATCTCTTGGGATATCTGCTCTTTTGTTTGGAACTATACTTGCTGCTCTATACCAGTTGTGAAGCTTCTGTTTCTTTATCTTCTTGGAGCTTCAGTGTAGCTGTGGTGCACATATGTTTGTGATTCATCCTATAAACAGTTTCATGTTCCCCGTGAACAATATAACATCATGGCTCACTTGATTTACCTTCAAATTCAGCTTTAGACTCTTAGCTTTTTCATGGCTTATCTATTTGTACTTTGTCAACATATTGTAGATCTAGCTGTCCTTTGCAGTTTTTATCATAATAGCATGTTTGTCTTTGCTGATTTCTGTCAAACATCTCCTTTACCTTGTATTGACATTTGTGATCAGTAATGTACATGAAGTAGTAAATATGTTTTTCACTTTCTACCAACCAACAATTTAGCACATGAGAAGCTGAATCCTTGCAATAGAGTATTCCTTTATTTCAAAACTTTGAGATGACAGCCCTCCGTTTTGCTAGAGGTCTTTCTCATAAGATGTTTTTTTCATTTTGAATAATTCACTCCAATTTTCCACTGGGTTGGGGTTAATCCCTAATGTAAAAATTTTCTGTAACACTGACTTTTGCAGGAAACTTGAAATAATAG
This sequence comes from Protopterus annectens, assembly GCF_019279795.1. Classification (NCBI taxonomy): domain Eukaryota; kingdom Metazoa; phylum Chordata; order Ceratodontiformes; family Protopteridae; genus Protopterus; species Protopterus annectens. Next base: position 1,981,105,853 of record NC_056733.1, on the reverse strand, counting down.
CATACACTTAAACACAAAACTCCTTTGAAATGGAAAAAATCAGTGTCCATTGAGTCCATGGATGAGCTGGTGCTGTTCATACATATCCCACTGCACTTTACATGTGAGGGACTTTGCCCTGACAGCCACTCCTTTTTTTTTTTTAATATGCCGAATTCACTACTTTTTTTTTTCTTAAAAATAACTACACTGTTGAGCAGCAGTAAAGAAAAGTAAAAATTGTTATTATCACTGCAGATCAATGTCATGCAATCAGTGTAAATACTGTGATTAATAGAAGTCTGAGTTTCAAACTAACTTTGACAAAACAAAGGTGATCGATGAAATATCAAAATATGTACCTCAGCTGAATGTGGGACTATGTGCCATAGTACTTTCTGCGTTGGCATATCTTCCTTAGGAATATTATTATATGCATAATGGCTGATACAGTTATATACCATTTCCTTAGCTTGAGCTGGCATTGTATGTTTTTTTTTTTTTGATTTGCTATTCCCAGATGTTATTCATATATACTGTCAAGTTCTCAGTTAATTGGAAATTATTATTTTGTCAGCTTTAAACATTGTTTGCCACATTTTATTTCCTCTCTGAATAAAGAAGTTTATCTTCTAGACAATATATGCTCATGACCACCTTTTACTTTAAAATCATTCATGCATCTTTCAAAATTTTTTTTTCTTCTGTCATTGGTAAGTCCAATATTATTCAAAGAACTATTTAACTTTTCTTCCGGCAAGTCTTCATACTCATCTGGTAAATGTTCTTTTCCTAGTACAGCTTCTTGGTTCAGTATCTTGCTTGGTCTGTATTTTATTTTCAAGTCATACTTCTGCAGATTAGTTGCTGTGTCCTGCCTCTCTAGGGGTGTCTTATACAACAACTTCCTGACTATGCTTTTCAAAGGTTTGTGGTCTGTTCTCACCCAAACTTCTTTACCAGTGAGGTACCCATGAATTTCTCACATCTCCACACTATTGTTATCAGTCCCTTCATATCTAAGCATATCTCTTTTCTAATGAGCTATTTACAACTATTCTGATTTCTAGTTGGAGCACAACTGCTATACCATTTTGACTGGCCCTGTATGACAGCATTAAAGCATGTGCACCTGTAATTAACTGCTTTAGTATTTCAAAACTCCCATGATATGCCTTGAGCGATCATCTTCCTTAATGGCATAGTTATCACTGGCATATTAGTTAAACTTTTTGTATGGGACTGTGTCACTCAATAATAGCCACTTTGACATTTATACAACTGCTCTTTTTCTTAATCAGACTTCAATATGCCTGACATCAGGATATGATCCATGTATTTCAGAACTGGTCACATTTCCTTTACAGCTGCTATTATTCAGTTTGAAATTATGCTGTCTTAATCTTTTTAGCATGTGTATCAATCCTTTTTCAAGTTCTTTTTTATGCCTGATCTCATACTGCTAGATCATCAGTTATGTTTACACACATTTTAAGCCTTCAGTTACTTGGACGACAACGTTTTGGAATACTTTTGCTTCTGATGAAATATCAAATGAAAGTCTAAGGGCTGTACACCTCACTAATGGCATATGAAATGTACACAATTTGTAGCTTTGTTTTTTTAATGGTACATTCCCAAACTTTGGTTTACATCTACCACACAAAGATCATTGCCTTTGTCATTTTGGAGATCAGTTCTTCAACTTTAAGCAGACAGCAATGTTTTTTTTAAATCCATTTATGCATATTCTACAGACCAATGTAAAGGTCAGGCTGCTTGTCTTTTTTTACAACAGTGGCTGCACTATTCACCAATTCTTTTAGCTTTAGAGATATTAAGGTCACCCAAGCTTTTCTTTCACTTTTGTTCCACCTCTCTTTTGCACTTGAGACTTACTGGAACTTTTCTTGCATGATTTTCCTTGTTTGGAAGTCTCTTACTTAACTTTTTAAGCATGTAAATAAACCCAGTAGTCATAAAAGACAGCTTTGCTGTGACACTTTGCAGTATCTGAGATCCCCTTATCACTGTTTGACTATGCAGTTTTTGTTTTTACACTATGCATTTGGTTTACCATTCCTAGCTTCTCATAAGCTAAGTAAGCTAAAACATAAAGAGAATGTGTTTCTTTAAGGGTCCAGTTGGCATGATGGTTAAGGGCTCAATCCTGACCTCCAGACAATGCCTGTTAATAATTTGAATGTTCTCCCTGTAATTTTGTGGGGTTACTCCCACCTCCAAAAAACATGACAAGTGTTTCTACTTCAAACACACCCATAAATGGAGTTGTAAGCTGCAGCACAGACTCTAGATTTTCCATAGACCAACTGCTTTGGGTATCAACTGTAGTGCACAATATCTTCAAGATAGGAGAACACACATAACAAACTGGGCACTGTGTCAGGGCTAGCCACTCAACAGTGTAAAATATGGCTCAAGGTGATTCAGTCATGTTGACTAATATATCCAGATGGGCATAGGTAATTGCCAGTGATAAGTGGGCTGAGGACCCAAACTTCTCTGACTAATGCCAGGGAACCATTCTAATGGTGTGAGTGATGTATGTGTTTCCATTGGCCATGATGGTAATGAGGAGGCTGGACATCCTATGTATCCAGGAGACAAGATGGAAGGGTAGTGTAGGAAAGCTACTTGGCTTGGAATCAACAGTTTACTACTCAAGAGGAGGATGCACTAGAAAAAGAGTGGAAATTGTGGTGAGGGAGAGGCTTCAGAAGACAGTGAGGGATATCATTAGAATTAATGACAGAATCATGGCAATCAGACTCCAATGCATGAATAGGACATTATTCATACTTTCAGCCTATGAACTACTGCAGGTTTGGGATAGTGAGGAAAAGAGTGCAATCAGACAGCAGTTGCAGAACCTACTAGATAAAGCAGGACAGCATGAATCTGTGTTGATAATGGGTGAACTGAATGCACATATTGGGAAAGATAGAGCAGGCTATGAGGACTACCTGGGTCCATATGGATGGGATAACAGGAATAAAGAAGGAGACCATTCTAAACTTCTGTCTGGTGAATAGCTTGATGGTGGCCAACACATGTTTCTGCAAGAAAGTCTCAAGATCTTATAAAATAGTGGCCAACATGCAACTCAGGTTGATTTCTTCCTAGTCATTAAAGGGCACTGTGGTAGAATTAGTGATAGCCAAGTCATCCCCAGTGAAACAGTCGGCCCACAACGTAAGCCACTAGTTGCCACAATCATGGACAGAGAAGGCTGTAAGATCAACAGAGACTAGGCTAAAGACATGGAAGTTGACTGGAAAGAAAGCACAAGAGTTCAAATAATTAGGACTGTAGTACCTCAGGAAGCAGAGGAAATAGATGGAGTTGAAAACGAAAGGCACTACCACAATACAGTATGTGTGAGAACTACAGAACAGATATGTGTCCAAGACGGATATGCAAATAAAATGCATAAGGAAAGCTGGCGGTGGAATGCAGAAGTCCATGAAGTCATCAAAAGAAAGAAGGATTATAAGAAAAATGGAAGATAGAAAAGACAGACCAGGGTAGGAAGAAATACTGGTTGGTTAACAAACTGGCTAAGACAGGAGTTGCAATAAAAAAGAACAAGGCATCAAAGGCACTCTACCAGGCTCTAGAAAGTGACTAAGCACATGTCACAAAGAGACTCTATCAGGTTGCAAGGCAAAGATAGAAAGATAAAGAAGATAGTCAGACAGCCTTCTTAAGGGATGCTGGCAACAACCTGCTCCCAGTTCACAGAACGTCAAAGGTAGATGGAAGGAGTACTTCCATCAGCATCTAAATGAAGAAAACTCCACAGAAGCTGACCTGCCCAAGAAGCAACCTAAGACGAAAGGAGAGGAGGAGCAAATCTTAGAAGTAAGAACAACACTAAAGAAAATGAAGTCAGGAAAAGCAGGAGGCTCATATGAGGTCACAGCAGATATGGTCAAGATGTTAGGTGAGACAGGGCAGAAATGGATCCTGAGGGAACTCAGAGCAGTATGGAGAGAAAGGTGTTTCCCAGAAGACTGGAGAATAAGCATTCTAATGCCAATGTTCAAGAACAAAGGGGACTTTCACAGCTGTAAATAGTATAGAGGTATCAAACTCCTGTCACCCTGCATGAAAGCTCTGCAGAGGGTGACTGATAAACAAATATGAAGAATAGTAAAAACTAAGATGGGAGATGAGAAGTTTAGATTCAAATCAGGATACAGCACAACTGACCTGATGCTTGTAGTGAGACAGATAGTTGAGAATAAGCTAGAGATAAGGAAAAAGTCTAACTGGGCATTCCTAGACTTGCAGAAAGCATATGACAAGGTCCCGAGAGAACTAATTTGGGCAGTCCTGCAGTGGTTCAAAATCCTAGAAACATTGGTAGAATTACTACAGGCTATGTACAAGGACCCAATGACTCAAGCAGAAACACTGTTTTGTCGTAAAGAGGGATTCTCAGTAGCAGTGAGGGTGCATCAGGTTTTAGCTTGGTCCACACTGCTGTTCATACTAGTGATGGGTTATATATGCAGACAGGTTCAAGGGGACAAATCAACAATACTGCTGTATGCAGATAATGTGCCATTAAAGGCAGACTTTGAATAATAGCTTCAGCAAAGGATAGGGGAATGGAACACACAATTGAAAGGACATGGAATGAAACTGAGTATATATGAGGCAGTTGTAACAGAAGAGAAATGTAGGAAATCACAAGAAGCTGAGAACTGAAATAGAAGGGAAAATAGTGGAACAGGTTAACAGCTTCAGGTATCTGGGAGGGGTGGTTGAGGGAAGGGAAGTCTGAATGAGGAGGTCAAACCTAGAATCACAGGGGCTGCAGCCAACTGACACAGAGTGTCAGGGGTAATGTATGACAGAAGAATGCCAAACAAGCTGAAAACTAAGGTGTGCAGAACAGTGGTGAGACTTGTACTACTGTATGATACAGAACTGGGTAGTAATGGCAAAGCAAGTGAGGAAGGTAGTGGTGATGGAGATGAGGGCCTGAGATAGGTGATGGGACAGATGAAGAAATGAGGACATCAGAGCAGAAGCTAAAGTAGCTTCAGTTTCATGGAAAGTCAAAGAGAGCAGATTATAGTGGTTCAGGCATATGTGCAGAAAAGCAAAAGATAATCTGGTGAAAAAGAATTAGGACTGGCAGGAAGAAGCCAAGAGGAAACAAAAGCATCCATCAAAGCAATGGATGGATTATGTGAGAGAAGACCTGCAGTAATCAAGTATGAGTGTCAAAGAAGGTAGACGAGTGGCACTGAACTGAGAGAGATGGCAACAGCTGACATGACATCCTGACCCCATGTAGAAAAAAATGGGAAAAAGAAAGTTATGATGATAATATACTTCTTTAAGTGCAATGATTTGAATTAAAATCTTGTACTTTGTAAGTTTATATACCTGTTAGCAGGGTTTGAGCCACTGGCTCCACCCAGTGGGCAGAATATATCAGTAATCAGCACACAATCCTATCCCTCCAGCCATCCATCCTCAACCCTTTTCCCATTTTGCACATGTGGTCGGGGTTTCACTTCTACAGTGACAGTTATCTCAAGCCAAAGTTTACACTGCTGGATGGCTAGCCCTGCCATGGTAGTTCATTCGCACCACTCACTTGCACACACATTCTCACCTATGGCCAATTAAAGTGTCCAATCCACCTACTGCATGTCTTTTGGAATGTGGGTAGAAACTGGAGCACCTGGAGGAAACCCACATGACCACAGGGAGGACATGCAGACTCCGCACAGAAGGCACCCCAGCCGAGAATCAAACTGGACAACCTCTTGCTGTGAGGTGACAATGGTAACCACTGCACCACCACAGCCACCCCATTCCTTTGAACCCCAGTGCTTCAAGTGCATCTCCAAACAATTAGACTTTAAATTCAGCATGTTGGCTATAGTCTTGGCAATTCTTGCCAGAGTTTGACATACAGTGTTCTTTCATTGACTCTGATGCATTTTCACACTGCACCATATCAATTGTTTGCACCTTAATAACACAAGCAAATGGTTTATTTTCTTGTCTCTCATCAATAATGATAAATTTCTTTTGAGCAAACTTGTTGTTCATTTACATATCTTTGCAAAATGTCCTTTTCTAGTGTAGAGTGTATGATATTTATTGCAATGTTCTTTTCCTATTTCTAGTCTATCTTAGTATTAAGTTTAAATTTCAATAATGCTGTCATTTCTATAAAGTTGTCTCAGTTTCAGCTACAGGACATTGTTATATGACTTTCTTTATAATAATCCATTACTTCCATTACTTTTGCCACATATTCTCATTTTATTTCTTATCTTTTCCTTTGACTGGATTCCCATTTTATTTTACACACGCACAATTTTCCTCAGCTAATTATTTTAATTTTGTGATATTAGTAACACTTGCTCCATTGATATTCTCAGCTTAAGATAAAGTCAGACCTGTTTTTAATAGACCACCCATTATTTTATCAGAAACTGTTCTATCGCTTATTAATGAAACATGCAGCTCACCAAATTTACAAACTTTGTCTCTCATGTTCAGTTCATTAATACAGTAGCTATAACCTGTTTAGGACCTCGTCCCCTGTAGTAATTCCTGAACTTCTACTTATTCTGATACTATCCACAAGGCTTCTGATTGATGAGTGGTTTAAAAGACCTTGGTGTTCAAAGTTTCCTACATTTCTGAATATACAATTGCCTTCTATCAGGTCTCCCAGCTTCACTTAGGATTTTCAAGACTTTAAAAGGGAAACGTTTTGCAGTTAAGAATTAATACTGTATAAACTAAGCTGAAAGAGTGAGGAGCTTTGTTGTTTTGTTAAGAGACAATATGGATGGAGCTGAAGAGGTACCTATGTATCTGTTTTCGTAAGCAGGTAAAACTACATTTTTCTTGAGCAAACTGGAGCTATCAAAATCAGTCTTGTCCTCTCTTGTTTTGCTTTCTAAATCTGTAGAACTGAATGAAAGGCCTACATTATTCCTTGATTCTGGGTGATTCACAGTTCAGTCAAAGAATATAAATAATCATACGTTCAAATAATGTTTTCTTTTAACAGGTCTTCATTCAGAAACCATGTGGATAATATCACAATAAGGAAGAAGTCCATGAGTTACTACAGGCAAGAAGGTCCTACACAGACTTATCATTCACAGTCCACACAGACTGTACAACACATAAAGTACTGGCATATATTAAACTCTGTAAAAAAGGTTATTCACATTCTTACCCCAACATCCAGGCAATCTGTAAGAAAAAGTAGCCTAATACCTAAACTTGAATATGTTCTTCCTCTATCTTCCATCCATTCTAGTACAAAAACATACAAACTTCAAACAGTGGAAAACAAAATCGTTTGTTTTATCTTCGTGGCCCAATCAATGGACACAACAATGTGACCTCCTGGCTCATTTTTTGTAGCTGACAGTAAACCATATGATAATCCTAATCATTTTCAAAATGCTAACACTTGGTCATTGCCCTCCTCTAAAGCACAAACTCTTAGTAACAGAACCTATTTATTCTTTATAAGAGAACCTATTTACTCACCTGCAAGACTCAAGAGAAAGGGCTACTCCTATTTAGGCTTCATTTTAGCTCAGTAATTCATGAAAGAGCTTCTGCAGAAATTGTCCCAGCCACATGAAATCATCTTTCTCAAAGGTAAGATCAAAAAAGCACTCTTCAAGACTTCAGGGATAAACTTAAACAAAGTGTTTGTGATACTCTCATAGAGTTAAAACTGTACACTAGAAAATTAAATTTTGCATTAATGTTTGAGCAGACCAATGGTTATGATACAACTAGCTTTAGAAAGGCTAGTACATTCAACCCTCCTCTCCATCCAGCTTTACAGGTGTTTGAAGAGACATGTGCATCAGATTTATACAAACTGAGTGTAGATAAAAAAATTAAGAAAAAGTTTTTGTTTAAGGCTAATTTGACGACAAGGGAAAAACACATCTTGGAGGACTTACTCAACGACAGGGGGATTCAAATTATGAAACCCGATAAGGGGGGCGGTATGGTCTTGGTCAACACTTTTGATTACTCTAGTAAAATTTTGAACATCCTGGGGGGCGTTCATGTCTACATTCCAGTTTCTACGAATGAGATCAACATCTCTTACAGGAAAATAGATCTAGCCATAGAAGAATTCATCATGGAAGGTAGACTGGATGAAAAGATTGGTATTATGTTGACCATTAAGAAACCAAGACTAGCGACTTTCTTTGGAATTCCAAAGATCCATAAAAGTACAACTGACCCTCCATATAGGCCAATTGTGTCAGGGAAGGGGTCTAAGACATATGCTATTGCATCTTTTTTGGACCACACACTTAAACACATCCCTGATCAATATGAGCATATATTGAAGGATTCTTGGGATTTTTTATGTGGTTTGACACTGCAGTCTTATGAAGGTGAGGTGTACTTTTTAACCATTGATGTGGTTGACCTATTCACCTGTATTCCAACTGATGAGGGTTTAGATTACTTTTGGCTACTTTTAAAGGACAGTAAGTCTACCTTGAACTTTGATATTGACCTGTTGATAGAACTAATGAGAATTGTGTTGGAAAACAATTTTGTGTATTTTGAGGGGGGAAACTTTCAAGCAGGTTAGAGGCATAGCTATGGGGGCAGCTTGTGACCCATCTACGCCAACCTTGTCCTTTTACAATGGGAGTTGCAGCATTTGTTTCTTTCAGATTTTTACAAGTATAACATCAAATTATACCGACGCTTCTTGGACGATTTGTTTATTATTTGTGAAGGACCAGTGAACACTATTGTGGAGTTTGTTGAGTTTTTAAATTCCACCACTGGATTCTTAAAATTTACATTTAATTTTGACCAGGGTGGAATTGATTATTTAGATGTGAGGTTAGATAAAACTAATGGGGGACTGAAATCAAGAATTTATAGGAAAAATACTTTCAGTAATTCCTACCTCCCCTACAACAGTGACCACCCCTGGAAACAAAAAAGGAGTATAGTCAAAGGCCAAATGGTCAGAGTGGCTAGGATAACATCAGAGTGGGATGATTTTTTTTAGTGGAAATTGATTTTATTTCTGACTTGTTTAGTTCAAGGGGTTACCCTGATAGGTTAATAAAGGAAGTGTCGGAAGAAATTATAAATGGTCGTGCAACTAGATATTCTCCTATTCATGAAGTAGATAGTGAACAAGCTTTTAAAAAAGCTATGGTCCTTCACCACAGTAACATTACAAGGGAAGTTAAGGACCTCATTCAGAGAAATTGGAAGATGTTAAAGCACAATAAGGACTTAGTACACAAAGTAGGTGATCATCCTAACTTTGTTTATAAAACAGGAACAAATCTGAAAAGGGTGTTCGAAAGTAACAATTATAGATGTACAACTACTTTGGACAAGGGAACTAGTAGGTGTGGTAGGTGTGGGTATTGTAGATGCATTTTGGATGAAGTACCCATCACCTTAAAAAATTATGGCAACAGTAGGATTTACTTAAAGAAGGGTAACTGTCATACTAAGGGTATTGTGAACTTAGCCCTGTGTAGAGACTGTCCTAGTTTCTACATAGGGAAGTCAGAGAGAGCGTTGAACAAACAAATTTATGAACATTTATATAACATAAAAAAAGGGAATATTAATAATGCATTAAGTAAACATTTACAAATGGAGCCTAAACACACTGGCTTTCATTTTGGGATTCTTGAACAAGTAACTATTGACCTTAAAGGGGGAGATTGGGAGAATTGGCTATGCTATAGGGAGACCTATTGGCAAATTAGATTGAATACCACCCACCCCCGGGACTAAATGAGCATATTTCTATTAAGCCTTATTTGATTAAAAAAGCAGAAGATTTATCAAAATAATTACTTAAAACAACCACTGAAACAATTATTAAAGTAACATTTTGATTGTATTGTTTAACATAATTTTAAAGTATTTTAAATTGTTGACATCCTTTTCTTCTTCTTTTTTAGATAGAACTGTTATTTTGTGTTATTTTATACTACTTTGATTCAAAGTTTTATCAAGTTTATTAATGTTTGGTAAAAAAAGTGAATTTATTTGTGTTTTTAAACTTGACAGTTGTAAAAATGTGCGTGGTTACTTTAAATTTAGGTCAGACTGGTTTTGGCGCCTTTTTTAAAATGAAGTTATTTAAAGATGGCTGATTGAACAGTTACACTGTTTTTACACTTGAAAAAGCCCTACAATTGAGTTAGGGTGAAAGCGCTTGTGGAATTTATACAATAAACGTTTTATGGACTTGCAACCTGTGTGCTGACATGATCGTTTTATTGGATTAGTGGTTTTGTTTCTACGATCTTTTTCCACTTGTTTTTTATTCTTGTTTTGTGTCGTGGAGGTTGGCTTACAGAGTATGGCAATCTTTAATGGAGAATTGGTGTTTGAGGAAGAGTTTGGGCAGCCTGAGGTCAAAAATGTGATTTTTTCACAGAAGGAAGTAGCGGCAGCTATTTTGGGACTTAGTGCAGAAATGCAGAGTCTAAAGACAGACTTGGCCCGTATTTTGGAAGTGTTTTCACCTCTTGATGGTTATATTTCATGTGCGCAGGTTCAGAAGGAGGTAGAAAGACAAGTTCCCATTCAAGCGAATGCCGGTGAATTGGGGGCACAGGTTGGAACACTTCGTGAGTTTACCTCAGTTCCACATAAGGGATGTGGAACCAACCATTCTTCCCAAAGGTTTGAACAAACATTGGGCAATGACCACAGGAGGGGAGAGTCTACTGTTGTCACCAGTGGACTTAATAGTATTTTGGACGTTGAAAATGTTCAACAAGGTGTACGTGTACACCAAGGTACTGTAACTCAGATTGACAAAGTAATTAACAATGAATCAGGGCATTTTCATAATGTTAGAGAATGGTTTGATTATGTACAAAGTAAAGGAGACTTTTTTAATAATTATTCCTACCACCAAAATAATTCTAAAGGGGCAGGTCGTTCTTTTACAGCGTCTTCTTTAAAAGATATAATTAGGGATTTGGAAAACAAATTGTATAAAATAAAATGTGTCAATATTGACATTGCATATTTAGAAGAATGTTTAAAAAAAAAAGTTGTCCCACAAGGGTTACGTGTTTGTAAACACCCTGAGGGTTTTACTTATGATTTGGACATGCTTAATGAATTTAATAGTATGTTCGATGAATGTGGTTTTAAAATTTTAAAGCTGATGGTAAAATTTGCTAAAATGAAGGTGGATATGATGTTAAAGGAAGCAGAGAAATTGGATGAAGCCATCAGAAAGGATTTGTTATTTGAATTTAATAAAGAAAGTTATGATAACAGTTTTTACAGGATTGAAAGAAAATGTGAAGAAATATATGTGAGAAAAAAAAAAGAAAATTAGAAAGGGATTTGAAACAATACAGGGAAAGTAGGGCTTATGTGTTCAAGGGGAGAATTTATAGGAACAGTTCATACAAACAATCTGATCCTACAGTTGTAAGGGACTTGAACAATCTAAAATAGGTGAAAAATTTCTCAGTAATAGACAAATTACTGTGGACGTTTTGCACCACAATCCAACCACCCCAGTGATTAATATTTCCACACCTCACCCCACCACTGTGGATGCTGACAAAGATGTGGTAGTTACTACTGACATGGCAGAGGGAGGGGAAGAAAGAGAGTTGAATGAACAGGATTTTTCTGGGGGAAAGGGAAGAGGAAGGAACCAAGTGAAAACAAAAAAAAATGGAAAAGTGTAATGATTAACTTGGACAATAAAGTAAATAGGGAAATAGTTATTGACTCTGACAAAGTGACTTATTCCTACAATGGTTTTAAAATATTTAACCTAAGTGGGATTGAGATTAATGAAGAACACTTTCACCTTTTTGAAAAAGGTTTTAAATTTGTTCCAACAGTTAGATTTGATGTTTGTGATACTCTCATAGAGTTAAAACTGTACACTAGAAAATTAAATTTTGCATTAATGTTTGAGCAGACCAATGGTTATGATACAACTAGCTTTAGAAAGGCTAGTACATTCAACACTCCTCTCCATCCGGCTTTACAGGTGTTTGAAGATATATGTGCATCAGATTTATACAAACTGAGTGTAGATAAAAAAATTAAGAAAAAGTTTTTGTTTAAGGCTAATTTGACCAAAAGGGAAAAACATATCTTGGAGGACTTACTCAATGACAGGGGGATTCGAATTATGAAACCCAATAAGGGGGGCGGTATGGTCTTGGTCAACACTTTTGATTACTCTAGTAAAATTTTGAACATCCTGGGGGACGTTGATGTCTACATTCCAGTTTCTACGAATGTGATCAACATCTCTTACAGGAAAATAGATCTAGCCATAGAAGAATTCATCATGGAAGGTAGACTGGATGAAAAGATTGGTATTATGTTGACCATTAAGAAACCAAGACTAGCGACTTTCTTTGGAATTCCAAAGATCCATAAAAGTACAACTGACCCTCCATATAGGTCAATTGTGTCAGGGAAGGGGTCTAAGACATATGCTATTGCATCTTTTTTGGACCATACACTTAAACACATCCCTGATCAGTATGAGCATATGTTGAAGGATTCTTGGGATTTTTACGTGGTTTGACAATGCAGTCTTATGAAGGTGAGGTGTACTTTTTAACCATTGATGTGGTTGACCTATTCACCTGTATTCCAACTGATGAGGGTTTAGATTACATTTGGCTACTTTTGAAGGACAGTAAGTCTACCTTGAGCTTTGATATTGACCTGTTGATAGAACTAATGAGAATTGTGTTGGAAAACAATTTTGTGTATTTTGAGGGGGAAACTTTCAAGCAGGTTAGAGGCATAGCTATGGGGGCAGCTTGTGCCCCCATCTACGCCAACCTTGTCCTTTTACAATGGGAGTTGCAGCATTTGTTTCTTTCAGATTTTTACAACAATAACATCAAATTATACCCACGCTTCTTGGACAATTTGTTTATTATTTGATAAGGACCAGCAAACACTATTGTGGAGTTTGTTGAGTTTTAAATTCCACCACTGGATTCTTAAAATTTACATTTAATTTTGACCAGGGTGGAATTGATTATTTAGATGTGAGGTTAGATAAAACTAATGGGGGACTGAAATCAAGAATTTCTAGGAAAAATACTTTCAGTAATTCCTACCTCCCCTACAACAGTGACCACCCCTGGAAACAAAAAAGGAGTATAGTCAAGGGCCAAATGGTCAGAGCAGCCAGGATGACATCAGAGTGGGATGATTTTTTAGTGGAAATTGATTTTATTTCTGATTTGTTTAGTTCAAGGGGTTACCCTGACAGGTTAATAAAGAAAGTGTCGGAAGAAATTATAAATGGTCGTGCAACTACATATTCTCCTATTTTGGGGAAGCCATTGGAAACTGTAAAAGGTCATGAAGTGGATAGTGAACAAGCTTTTAAAAGAGCTATGGTCCTTCAACACAGTAACATTACAAGGGAAGTTAAGGACCTCATTCAGAGAAATTGAAAGATGTTAAAGCACAATAAGGACTTAGTACACAAAGTCGGTGATCATCCTAACTTTGTTTATAAAACAGGAACAAATCTGAAAAGGGTGCTTGAAAGTAACAATTATAGATGTACAACTACTTTGGACAAGGGAACTAGTAGGTGTGGGTATTGTAGATACATTTTGGATGAAGTACCCATCACCTTAAAAATGATGGCAACAGTAGGATTTACTTAAAGAAGGGTAACTGTCATACTAAGGGTATTGTGTACTTAGCCCTGTGTAGAGACTGTCCTAGTTTCTACATAGGGAAGTCAGAGAGAGAGAGCGTTGAACAAACAAATTTATGAACATTTATATAACATAAAAAAAGGAATATTAATAATGCATTAAGTAAACATTTACAAATGGAGCCTAAACACACTGGCGTTCGTTTTGGAATTCTTGAGCAAGCACCTATTGACCCTAAAGGGGGAGATTGGGAGAATTGGCTATGCTGTAGGGAGACCTATTGGCAAATTAGATTGAATGCCACCCACCCCCCTTCAACTAAAAGAGCATATTTCTATTAAGCCTTATTTGATTAAAAAAGCAGAAGATTTATCAAAATAATTACTTAAAACAACCACTGAAACAATTATTAAAGTAACATTTTGATTGTATTGTTTAACATAATTTTAAAGTATTTTAAATTCTTCTTCTTTTTTAGATAGAACTGTTATTTTGTGTTATTTTATACTACTTTGATTCAAAGTTTTATCAAGTTTATTAATGTTTGGTAAACAAAGTGAATTTATTTGTGTTTTTAAACTTGACAGTTGTAAAATGTGCATTGTTACTTTAAATTTAGGTCAGACTGGTTTTGGCGCCTTTTTTTAAAATGAAGTTATTTAAAGATGGCTGATTGAACAGTTACACTGTTTTTACACTTGAAAAAGCCCTACAATTGAGTTAGGGTGAAAGCGCTTGTGGAATTTATGCAATAAACGTTTTATGGACTTGCAACCTGTGTGCTGACACGATTGTTTTACTGGATTACTGGTTTTGTTTCTACGATCTTGTTCCACTTGTTTTTTATATTTATATTTATTTTATGAAAGCACAAATTAAAAATTGGACTGGTACTCCACAGCAAGATTTGTGCATTGAAAGGGGACATAACGTGTATGCTGCAGGCCTGGCCATGAGAAAGCAGACAAGCAAGAGCTGTATTAATAAAGAAACAATTATGCCAGCCAAAAGAGTTGTTCCTGACAAAACTATGTCAGAAGGGCAAATTATTAAAAACTGGGGGCAGTGGAGTATTTATACAAAATAATTATTTACTGTTCATCAGGCATAAGAGAAGCAAATTTATCCCAGCAATCATGGAATGTTGAGAGGCAGATGTAAGATTCAAGCGCTGTATCCAGTTGTCTCCAGAATATTTTTTTCTTTGAGGATCAAACACATTTTTGATGTAGAACAGGCAACAAAAAAGTGAGCCATCAAACAATAGGGAACTCTGCTTCTCATTCTTCTGACAACAGACTCATAGACTTTGCCAGTGAAACATTTTTCAGTGGAAAATGTTTCACAGACAGAAAAAAGGCACAGGAGCTGACTATAAGAATCAAGAGTACCTTGGGCTTGAACCAGAGTCTGGTATTGGGACAGGGAGATAAACAATAAGAAGACCAGCAAAACTGAAAATACTGAATAAATCTGAGACTATAAAACATCAATCACATTTGTGAAATACAGCTTTACAAGAAAAAGTAGCTGACAAAAACTGAACATCTATGGACTTTGTTAAATCTGTAAGTGAACTAAAAAGCATATACCCCACTTCATGTCATTAATGTTAAGACAGACACTAAAATAAAAAAAAAGTAACTGTAAGTAAAACAAATTTTCTTCTTAAAAGTATTTGTATAAAACATTTCATGATCTAAACTTCATGTTATGCACTAAACCATATTTATGTAGTGTGTAGTCAGGGGTATCTAAAATGAGGAGTGTCTGGGTACATCTTTTCAGTGATTGCATGAAGTACTTAATTTAGTTTTCAGAAACGTAGACATTATACTGTTAAAAGAGAAAAAAAGCTGGGCAAAACCATGTGTAAGTTAATATGCTGTATTCTTGGGCTGTTGGGGTGGGGGAGGGGTGTAAAAGTGCCCTAATTATAATATACTTGGCTTAATCAGTTTTTTTGTAAGCAAGTAGGCTTGGAAAATAAGAAAACATGGTGAATGTAATAAAAAAGCTGAGTTTTTATCCGTATGCAATAATATTAGTTTTTTTTTTCTTTAGCAAATAAGTGTTCAATGTGAGTTGAGACATGTTCAATGTGAGTTGAGGCATCCACAGCTGAGGGCAGTTGTAAATTCTGGTCTCATGTTTCCATGGAGGCAAGCTGACTACATGTGCAAGCAACTAATCTTGAGAGTTCTGAGCACTGTTTCCTGAGGGAAATATAAGACTAAGAGGTAAAATACCAAGCAGCTCATTAAAAAATAGAGTTTGAAATTATTGGAAGTGAATAAGAGATAACTTTCTAAGCAGCCTGGAATACTTCATTATATTTTCTACACCAGTGTAAAATTTAATTTTATTTAAAGGTAACCAATGCAATTTTTCTTCAGACTAAATGCTAATATTTTCGGAAAGCATACAAGATGTTTTTCACATCTGGGAGGAGAACAGAAATAAGAAAAGAACAGCAGCAATCATTATAGTAGAAGCACAGGCTGTAACATGCACTTTAGAATAGATAACCTTAATTTCAGGTTAGATAATACTTGTGTGTGCAGCTGTTGATTTTGGACAATTGTTCCTATTAGGAGGGTTAAACTTCATTATTTTAAGATACACATGGTTTTGTGTATTTAAGTTAATAGGTTACTGGGGTATTCTGGGGGTATTTTTGAGGGATTTCATTAAAACAAAAAGTGATAAAAAATGTGACATAGTTTCAAATGGAGATGACAAAAAACAATGGTAT
Source organism: Protopterus annectens (assembly GCF_019279795.1). NCBI lineage: Eukaryota > Metazoa > Chordata > Ceratodontiformes > Protopteridae > Protopterus > Protopterus annectens. The sequence continues at coordinate 1,981,089,404 of NC_056733.1, read as the reverse complement.
AAAAGATCTACCTGCCAAACATTAGTGTATGCATGTAGCACAAAAGTTGGAAATAGACATTTAAAAAAGCTGTCACGTATAATAAATGTGAATGATAACTTCTTATCATAATGGCTACACTATCCATATTACTTTGGAACATATATAACCTCACAGGTATAGACACAAAGGTAAAAATAATACAGAGTACAAAGAGCAATGCTGCAGGAGACACATTTGGAAAGAAATGTGCATATGAATTTGATAAAGAAGGGATTTCAGGATGGATATTCAGCAGAATATCAAGGACAAAGGAAAAGGAAGTAATTATACTAAATGCTAGAGGAGCTCCAATAGTGATCAAAGAGGAAACAAAGATACTGTAGAAACAGTAACCTGATCTCTACCACGATGCAGTAAAATAACACATAAAAATGCGTTTAAACATCCATGAGGCAACCAATAAATATAGCACACTTGTAGTTAAAAGTCCATGAAGCAGCCAAATAAACGTAGCAAAATTGTAGTAAAAACTCCTTTAATCCATAAAATAGTGGGTAACGGTAAGCGCTTTCGCGTGGGTGCAACCACGCTTCCTCAGACAATAAGGGACCCCACACACATTGTTTAAATAGCATAAGTTAAACTCTAATTGTGCCAATTAAGTTAATTGGCAATAAATGCTTTAAAGAAAAACCACCAAACTAGCGTCTATATAGCATTCTTATATTATAAAGTATAAAACATAAAACAAAGCTGTTATAAACTGTATAGGGTTACTAACATCCAGTTTCAATCTATAGGTAAATAAAAACATTTCCAAGATCGTACCATTTATCAAAATAGAAATAAAAATCAAGAAAATAAAGAAAATAGATGCAGAAGATGACATCAACTGCGAGTTAACATGAAGCTGAACAAATCAGTTAAAGTGCTACTGAAACATTTTTCTTTTTTTCTCCAAACCATCTTTATGAATCTAAATTTCAGACCAATTGTTGCAATAAATTAAATGCAAGATTTCAATAAACAGAAATCACTTTTGCATTAAATACAACGAAATAAAGATATAGTTTTAGCTAGTCAATAATTACGGTTTGGTAACAGTAAAATGCATTAAAAAACCGGACAACTCATGGTGCAGCTAAGGCCAAAATCAGCCTTGTCAGTCTAGTTGCTAACCGTAACTATAAGCAGTTATAAGCTAATAAGCTGGCAAAACATATAAAGGTGCTAGCTAACAAAATCATTGTAAATAAAAACTGTATTTGCAACTTACTGCTACATAATGTGATGTCTGTACTATTAAGGAAGAAAACTTGCAATGCAACCGCCGGTTGACACTGAGCATGTTTCTTCAAAACAGCTTACTAACATCCAAGGGAGGAGTTAAACGGTAAATCCAAAGCAATGAATAAGGCGTAAAAATACCTAACACATAACTTACACCTAAATAGAAATTTTTTATATATATATAGGTGTTTAAAATATTAGTCTGATATCATTAGTGTACTATAGGAAAAGATATGTATACATATGTGTAATATAGGTATAGAATATCATTACATGGAATAATAAAATACTTCATGGATTCTGTATCAAAAAACGTTTTTTAAAATTAGGAATATATAAATAGAAATATATAAATAAAAATAGAAATAGAAATAGAAATAGAAATATAAATATAACTTAATTTCATTAACTATAAACTATGAAGCCATACATATAAATATATACTTAAAGTCATAAACTATAAAATTGAACTAAATTATTTCTTTAAAGTGACTTATAACAAACAAAATTTATATTTATATTTATATTTATTACCTATCCATACAGCTTCAGCCTGGAAAGGTCAAAGCAAAATAAAGTAGAAATAAAGGGTTATTTACTGGTGACACTAACATTTCAACCCTAAGAAAGTGTACAGACAATTAATAGATATAAAAAATATCCAAGGATATGTGATAGTGATAAAATTTATAAGTATAAACTATTTATCAAAAAATAATTTACTTTATTAATTCATTTATTTGCTGTACATAATGTTCATGTTTATTATTGCAAGATATAGGGACTGAAAGTCTGTAATAAATATTTTAAATTTACAGTTATTTAAATTTACAGTTATTTTACAGTTATTTTAACGTTTCCTAGCATTCAGAATAGGCTTAATAGACACAAAGGTATTAAGGCCAGGAAAGTTGTGAGCATTGAACTTCAATATCCACCTAAGCTCTGCTAAGGCTAAACTATTAGAGTCATCTCCCCCTCTAACATTTAAAGGCACCAATTCTAGCACTCTAAATAGAAATGTATGGTCTCTATGATCTTTATATGCTGTGCTAAGGCATTTGTATCTGATGCTTTCTTAATTTCATATAGATGATTATAAATACGATCAGCTAGTCTTCTTTTCGTGAGCCCTATATAGAAAGCAGTGCACTTTGTACATGTAGCTAAGTAGACCAAGTTTTTAGAATTACAAGTAGCTGATGTATTAAAACGAAAAATAAAGTCCAAAGAAGGATGAGTAAATGTTGTTTCAGTACAGATGTTATTACACCTATTACATTTACCACAAGGAATTGTGCCTATGTTCAGTGTAGTGTCTCTAAATATTGGTTTATTATCCTTGCACAATAACTGCTTCAAATTAGGGCAGTTTTTATAAAGAAAGGTGGGATAATTACCTACTAGACTAGAGATTAAAGTATCAGTCATTAAGATGTTCCAATTTCTACAAACAACTCTTTCTAGACTCTTTACATCACTGGTGTATTTCGTGATGTAGGGAATCCTAGATAGTTTTCCTAAATTCTTAGTCCTGTAAGAATTGGGTTTCTTAGACAGATGTAAATCTAGCTCTAAGGGATACAGAACTTCATATTTAATAGAGTTAACTAGTTTAAAATCATAACCTCTATTAAGGAAGAGAAGTTCCATTTTATTGATTTCTTGTTCAAGAGTTATTCTATCGTGACACAGTCTGGTCAATCTGATGAATTGACTCTTGACAATGCCAGGAAATGTGTGCCTTGGGTGCATGCTATTAAATTGGAGTAATGTGTTTGTCCAGGTTGGCTTTCTGAAGATGGAAGAAACTACTTTACCATGTCCATTAATAGTCAGAGAGACGTCCAAGAAATTTACACATTCCCTAGAGGCTTCCATTGTAAATCTTAGATATGTGGTGGTAGTCTCTAAAAACTGTAAGAATAATTCAAACTCAGCCAGGGTACCTTCCCAAATTAATAGGACGTCATCCACAAACCGTTTGTGGAATATAATCTTTTCAAATACAGTGTTACTGAAAAGGAATTCCTTTTCCCAATTTAAAACTACCAGGTTTGCGTAGGTATTTGCACATGGGGTGCCCATAGCTACACCCCATGTTTGCAAATATGGTTGACCATCAAAGTTGAAAAGATTATTATTAAGTACTAGGTCGAGTAGTTGACAAATCAAGATTATTTTATCATTCGGAAAACCAGTATCTCTGACTAACAATTCTCTTATAGCTTCCAGACCCAAATCATTGGGAATGGAAGTAAAGAGGTTTTTTACATCAAGGGTTATAAGCAAATACTCCTTATTCATGATGTCAAGAGTCAAATCACTCAGGTTATCTAACAAATGATAAGTGTCTTTTAAAATAGATGAGACCCCATCTACTATTGGTCTAAGAAATTTTTCTAGGACAGTCGAGATTGTTGCAGTGACCCAATTGCCACCTGAAACAATAGGCCTAAGAGGTAAAGGTTTAACCTGTTTATGAATCTTGGGTAAGCCTTTTATTATCAGAACAGTTGGAAATTCTATAAATAAATAACTGTAAAGTTCTGGGGATATCTGCCTACACATAAGTAAGTCATGTAGGGTGGCATGCACACTTGACACTATGGAATTTATGTCCTTTTGAGAAATACTTCTATAAGTGTCATTGTCAGATAGCATATTAAGCATTAAGGAAGTGTAATCAGCCTTGTTCATGATAATAGTACCACCACCTTTATCAGCAGGTCTAAAGGTTAGATCTGAAACTTGTTTAAATTTCTTAAGTGAGGCCATTTCATTAGTGGTTAAGTTTACATAAGCTATCTTATTTTTGTGACTGGAAAACAAAACATAAAAATCCTTTTCACAGGCTTTTAAGAAGCATTCAAGATTCGGACATAAGGGGGGGGGGGATTGCTTTTACATTTCAGAGCCAATGCAATTTTTCTTCAGACTAAATGCTAATATTTTCGGAAAGCATACAAGATGTTTTTCACATCTGGGAGGAGAACAGAAATAAGAAAAGAACAGCAGCAATCATTATAGTAGAAGCACAGGCTGTAACATGCACTTTAGAATAGATAACCTTAATTTCAGGTTAGATAATACTTGTGTGTGCAGCTGTTGATTTTGGACAATTGTTCCTATTAGGAGGGTTAAACTTCATTATTTTAAGATACACATGGTTTTGTGTATTTAAGTTAATAGGTTACTGGGGTATTCTGGGGGTATTTTTGAGGGATTTCATTAAAACAAAAAGTGATAAAAAATGTGACATAGTTTCAAATGGAGATGACAAAAAACAATGGTATAAAAGATCTACCTGCCAAACATTAGTGTATGCATGTAGCACAAAAGTTGGAAATAGACATTTAAAAAAGCTGTCACGTATAATAAATGTGAATGATAACTTCTTATCATAATGGCTACACTATCCATATTACTTTGGAACATATATAACCTCACAGGTATAGACACAAAGGTAAAAATAATACAGAGTACAAAGAGCAATGCTGCAGGAGACACATTTGGAAAGAAATGTGCATATGAATTTGATAAAGAAGGGATTTCAGGATGGATATTCAGCAGAATATCAAGGACAAAGGAAAAGGAAGTAATTATACTAAATGCTAGAGGAGCTCCAATAGTGATCAAAGAGGAAACAAAGATAATAATGGTAGATTTGTGGCAGTAAGGGGAAGATTATTTTGGAATATATTTATATTCCACCTAAAACTATTAAGGAGCGTAACTAAATTTTGGGAGAAATAAACGGTTTTCAACAAGGAATATTACTTATAAGTGGGGACTGGAACTTGATTTGCAACAGTGAGGATGTATCTGGAGGACGCAGAAGGGAAAATATAACAAAAGAAGGTAAATTTCTGCAGAAATTTATAAAAAATATTTGGTATGGAATATGTGGATTAAAAGGTAGGAACTCAGAGAGAATTTACATATTATTCTCCAAGGTATATTATATGTCACAAGTAAGATAAAAATGACAGGTAATAAAGTAAAAAAAATGAAGCAGTGTCTCTTTTTATCCTACTTGTTTAAAAGAGAGGAATTTAAGGAAAAGATAGTGAAATTATTCAAGATATATTAGGGAAGACAGATATTTCTTTTGAAGTTAAAGTTTGTGAGTGAATAAAATTAAAGTGGAGTTTAAAATAGGATAGAAATAAAAGAAAAAGTTATATGGTTAAGAAAGTAACAGAAATTCAAGGGAAAAAATAGTAGCATCACCTTTAATATGACTGTATATGTTTGCTCTGTCAGTGTGAGCTCTGTGCAGTGTATCTCTTTCTATTGATTAGAGAGTATGTGATTCGAAAGAACAATATTAGGTCACCTATTTAATTTTTAAGAACCTGAAATTGCATTTGTAGCTCCATATTGTGCATTATAATAACTGCTCCTGCAGCTAGCTGATCATTACCTGCCACTGCCTCCTCTCGTCATTCACTAAGTTCAGCAAATCTGCTTTACCCTCCCCGTGGGCTCAACCTGACTGAAATCCAGGGCTTGTCAGGAGATCAAAGATATTGGTGCAGTGTCATACTGTTGCCAGGGGGTGTTTCTTAATACCCTCTCACCCAGCAGCTGCCTTGTGAGCTCCACAACTGCTGCGTACGAGAGGTACAAATATGCCTCCACTCATGCACAACCTTCCAAACAAATAGTATACAGCTTGCAGCTTAAAGCTCACCCAGCTGTTAATGCTGTTAATGCTGTTACTGCAGCAGACATAGGCAGCCTACATACCACAGGATGGGTGAGCCGGAATCAGCCTCTCACTCCTATCCTCCCCCAGTCCCTCCAGCACCCATGCTGCTAGTTGAACTCACTTTGTCTTGGGTGTAGTAAGAGCTTTATCCTTCTGTGCCATGGGGCTGGAGCCTTAATAAGTGACTTTTTGACCCAAAAATGGGTGCCATCAAAGATACAAGAGTGTCTTATATGGTGCTCAAGGAGGACTTAAATCTTTTTCTGGTGTTGCCTAGTAGCTTTGTAAAATTTGAGATAGTGTTCATAATTATTTGTATTATGATATAGCCACAAACAATGAGAGTAAAAATTCTTGAAATGTATTTGTTTTCCACAAACACAAAATGCACTTTTATTGGAATTTAAAGTGATTTGCCGATGAGAAAGACTTACCTATGCGCCACAGGGTGTGGTGCATAAACTGCTAAACAAAAGTTTCTCACCATCAGCGAATATTTTGGGGTTTTGTTTGCTTAAAAAAACATTAAAACTTACATTTGCCCTACAGTGATGCCATTTGAGTGAAAACATCAAACTTTAATTTCAGTGGCATTAATGCGGGTAAAGTAGGGAAACTTTAATGGACACAGCATCAACTTTAATGGACACAGCATCAACTTTAATGGACACAGCATCATGCATGCAGGAAGACTTGCCCATTATCAAGCTTTTTTATTAAAATAGTGCTCAAAAACATATAAAGTGACAAAAAGGAAAATGCATCATTGCACTTAACTCACCAGATGCTATGACATAGATATGAACATTGGTAAATCACTTTAAAGGGGAAGGCATATCCTCCAAGTGATTTTTTTAAAAAGGTATTTAATTACTGAAGTGTAGTACATGGAAAACATTGATTATCTCCAAAACTTGCAAAAAGATACGCTTGTTATGCACTTCTGTGATGTCAGAAAAAATGGACAGCAGATTTTATGTGCATTTCAGATATCATACTCTACTCTCACAACAAAACACATATGGCATCCACCACAGAATATCATATGAAAGCTGTAGCAGCTTTAAATGTTGTATACTTTGTTTCTACAAAAATGTGTGAAAAAGTGAAGTATCTAACATCTTTTAAAGCTGTCCTTTATCTGGCCACTTTCTATTTGGAAGCTTTACATATTATAAATACTTGATGATCCTACACTTTTTTGCACTTTAATCTGTACTGCATTGTAATAGCTAACATTCCATGTACTACTAAAAATTATAACCAGGTTTCTGTGATTATAACCCCCTAGTTATGCACCCTCAACTTGACTATAAAGACTCACTTCTTAAGCTTCTGTTTTGGGTAGATTTCATCCATTTCTCTAACATATAACAGGTAGATTCTGGTGTTGCAGGTTATTGGTAAATCTTACTGAGATACTTAGTTTCAATGAGATGCTCCCCAATAATTCAGTATGCTGGAAGAACAGCAGTGGAGGTAGTGTAACCAGTGTGAAAATCATGATATATATTTATTCTTTCTCTCTCCTTTGTTGACTAGGTTAGTCCCACTAGTCTGTGACATCTTTTCAGGAGAGATCTGATGGAGTTATTATACTGACTAGGGACAATTTAGCCTGAATACCAAATAACTTTCCCCTACTCTTTTAAAAAAGTGCCATGGGATCCTTTACACCCTTCTGAGTGACATCCCAACAACTGAGAATGATGGGACTTTGGTTTAATGTCTGATCTGAAATGACAGGAAGTTCAGACAGGCAATTTGATTAATATTTTCTGTTAAACTGAATTTCAAGAACTCTGACTAAATCAAAATGGAGATAAGCGCACAATCATAGTTGCAGATATAGAAAATGCCTGGAACAACCACATGTTGATCAAGACTTAATCCTTGAATGACTAATCAGAGGTGGATTTAAAGTGAAAGAAGACAGGCTAATAAAGGTAGCTCAAGACAGCTGAGTACTTATACATTTGTTTTACAAAGTTTATAGAAGAAGTTCAAGACAGAGAAAAATGTATACTTTGTAAGACAGATCTTATTGCTGGTTGCAATATACTCATTGCTTAGGGTTTCCACACTGAAAGGCACAACAATGTGGCAAGACTGTTGCACTGGGAATTTTGCAAACACTGCAACAAATAAGTAACTGCTAAGCGTCATAAACATGAACCACAAGAAATTACTGAAGAAGTTCTGCTCACATGGGCGTCATTCAATACCAACAGTTAAGAAAGTAAAAGTTTGAATACCAAATACAGTAGTCAAAAATGGCAAAATAATATTAATATTGAAATACCTACACCTAGAAATTATTACATTATATATAAGAAGAGGCATGAAGTCATAAAATACCAGAGCATACAACAAACAGCTACAGCAAATAGAGATAATTTCAATAGAGGCAGGGATAATAAAATAAAAAAAAAAAAAAAAGAGTAGAAGACTTTTAAGCACTCTTACCAGTACATGCAACTCCATCTCTCCATATGACCTGCAAAAGAAGACAATTCTGGATAAATGTCAGGTGACAAGGATTGCAATCTTCACAAACGTCAAGGATCGAAACAATACGAATTTCTTAACTTTAATTGTACCCTGACTCAGGAATGGGGTCCATTCCTGTCATAGTATTAGAAACCATGAACATTTGGAAAAATTTAAAAAAAAAAAGGTGAGACAGTTCAGAATTAGCTGGACTTCTCTCTAGAGATAAAGAAGATGGAGGGGAATGAAGGATCATGTTGGTGGGTGGCAGTGCTAAAAAAAAATATTTGAGAAATGTAGCAGATTCTGTTGGTTATAAAGGTTTATTTGAATCATAGATTTTAACTTGAGAAAGAATGGTGAAGTTGCTTTCTAATCTTGGTTAGCAAGAAGTGGTGGTTGCAGATTTCGGAAATAAGTAGATTTAGCTGCTTTATTGAAATGTTTTTTTAAGTCTGCTTTAAAGGTCAAGATAAAGGAAATGATAACCAGCACTAAAAGGAGATTTCTATAGCCTCCAAATCATGTGTCTAGCATGGATTTTCTTTTCTGGTGTAAGCCAAGAGCAATGTGCTTCATGGACCCAGTGAGATCTGAGAGGGAAAAGGAAATCCTGAATAGGGGTAGAACTGAGAAAATTAAATCTAAAATAAGAGTGTATAGAGGTATTCAGTTTAGATTTGGAATGGCAAATAATAGATATCCATCCTAAGAGGAAACTGATGAGACTGAGCAATATTTTGGAGAACTTGAGTGTTTACAGCACCAGAAGGAGATATGAGTGATTAGAGAGGGGTCAGCTAGAACTTGGATAGAGTAGCAACTATGAAGTGAGTGTGGAAGTAAAAAGTCAAGAAGGGTAACATTTGATAGCATCATCCTTTAGTTAGGTTTCAGCTAGAGAGATGATATCAAATGTCAAGCTGTTTCAGACAAGCATCAACATTATCTGCTTTGTTTTAAATGTTGCAAAATCTAAGATGAAAGAGGTGTTAACTTACGATATTCTCACTTATTCCAGTGCCTCCACAGATCCAGGAAAAAAGAGTTGCTTATCCCACCAACATTTACCCTCGAGGTATTCGACAAGAATTGATCTGTACTGTCTATGGGATCCCAGCAGCAGAAAAAATCTTCTGGCACTGGAAACCTTGGGCTGCTTGTAAGCAGTCTTCTCGCCGGAGCTTGTATGTATGCTTGCCAGTTTATTTATTTATTTACTTCTACCTAATGTTGTTATATTATGCAAAAATTGTATACTGTTTAAAACAGTTGGTTCTCAAGTACAGTACTTCAAAAACAGTGTTCATTAACAGAAGTTTGAAATGTCATATGCTGTGGATCTGTAGCAGGAAATTAGATCAATCACGGGTTCCCAAAGTGTGCGCCACGGTGCCCTGGGGAGCTGCGGCTTCCTCACAGGGGCGCAGCGAACTAATAAGCTTAGCCGCAAAATAAACCATGAACTAATAAACTTAGTTACTAAGCTTATTAGTGCGCGATTTATTTTGCGGCCGCTATGGATATTTTTTACTTTTCTTACAAGTATGTTGGTGTGAAAACCACAAAACTAAAATCTGGTGGTTTAGTGCTGGCATCTACAGTTCTACAGTGAGTATAGTATTAAAGTGTAATTAACTTGAGCAGTAATTAGTAAATAATACAGTGTAAAAGACTATTTGTTCGATTATTATTTATAGCTGGAGACTATTACTGTACAGATGTTTAGAAATGAAAGGCTGAATCCTTTTCAGCAAGTAGAAATGGTAAATCATTCCGTCAAAGAAAGAGTCTATAGGTTTGTAATTTTATGTCTTTCAGGTGATGCTTAACACAGTGTAGAAATTAAACTTTTGAGTGAATTAGTGATGTCTACATGGCGGTGAGCTGCTAAATATAATTGAGAGATAATATAGCAGTTGAGTATTGTAAAACTTCAGAACTGTGTAGAAATAATTTCAGGATATGCTAATTTAGTTGAAAGCCAGAAGTAATTAATTAATGAAGAATGGAGCAGTAAGCTTTAGTAGTTTACTAGGCATTTATAAGGTCACTTGTGTAGTACAAGGTTGTAAGTTCAAGCAGACATGCTGTAAATATTTTAAAATTGTGTTTCTTCCTCATGAAAATCTGAGGAAAAGTAACCGTGTTTTTAAAGTGATGACTGAAGTATGTTCTTTCACCCAGTAAATGAATTGCATGCAGTTCTGAAGGAGCTGCCACGAGCAGTCTGTTTTCTGTTACTTCTTGATGTAACGTGAATTTACTATGTAACATTGTTATTTACTGTGCAGCAGTTTAAGTCTGAGCTAACTTATTTTCATATTTACTCTTTTGTTTTCTCGTTAAGAGGATGCAGTCAACAGTAATAGCCCTTTCAAAGTTTCTGTATGGAAAATCCCTTTGTTGCTTTCAGTCAGACTGCATCATTCTGAACCTTCTTATCCCATGTTGTTAATGTTAAACAAAAGTTTCAGTATTCCCTAGAAATAACAGAGCAATGATGCTGGAGCTAGAAGTCAATTAGCTATTTTATAATGTAGTACTTAACAGTACTGGAAAATCAGAAGGCAGTGGATCAGAAATAAAGTTTGCAAAAGCCTCACCTCATATAGCCTCATAGTGATGTCCAGAAAGAATGTTTAATGCCTTCACAGTTGTCAGCAGCCCATTTGAAAAGTTCTTGGATATTAGCCCAAGCTGAGACGGGGTAAAATTTAGTTTTATTATTAAAGACAAACTGTGAGCTACAGAAGCAGAACATCTTTTTCTAGATAATATGGATGAATGCTGCCATGGGAATTTGGTGTGTAGCTTCGAAGCTAGTGAACATTGTATTTACAGTGCTATATTTTTAGTACTGATTCTGTGGTCTTATTTCTTTTATTTCCATTTTTATAATCTAAGCTCAACCATATGTGAAGGGCAGCCTTCTGACCTTTATCATTGCATCTGAGAGAAAATGGCTTTAACTTCATGTGGCACATAAAAGAACATAGTTAATCGGTGCTATGCTTGTGTTAGAATAGTCATATTTATTTAGTCTTGTTGATGTTACTTTCAGGCAAGACATGAGATGGTCTTCTGACTGGAGGTAGTTTGGCCAGGACACCAAGGAAATTAATGTACTTTTTTTCTGTTTTAAATTGAAATGTATTATGTTAATAAAGAACCCCTACTTTTTAAGTGCCATAGGATCTTCTACATCTACTTGAGCTGCAGGTAACTCATCGGTGGGGAACTTGGTGTAATGTTTCTTCTGAAGGGTAGCACTTCAGGACTGCAACACCCCTCCTTATGCTGCTGCACAACATTGTCAGCACTGGAACATGAATCCAAGCAACTAGAAATCACAAGCCTTCTGTTCTTCCAGGCCTCAAAGGTGTGTTCTGTCTGCTGAGCCCATCCTGATCTTTACAGGCAAAATACATAAGTAAAATGTGCACAGAATACCTACAGTGGTAGAGGGAATAAGTAGATATTTAGTGTGCCGTTGTCATTGCTACGTCCCAAATCTGGTGTGTATAACCGTGTTACATTACACTAGCTATATTAGGAAGGTTGTTATGCTGTGTTTTCTTGCACAGCTGCTGCAATATTGGAAAAATACATGCACATACATGTGATTAAATGATGAATGGGCATAGTGACCAAAATAAGAAGTGACACATGCCTGCAATATGCAGAGGAAATGCATTTCAGATATTGTTTCATTTGCCTTTCTATGGTTTGCAGCTTCATCTGACCATTTAATAAACAGTGTTTGGCCTGATGGTGTCCGTTTTGGATACGCTGATGCAGCCAGGTAGTCTGTGATCTTTTGAACTTCATTCTTGAAGTCTCCTTTGTCATCTAACAGTATCTCAGAATTGTTAACTAAATGGCTAACACTGATAGGCCATGCATTATTCTTTTTTCTGTGGAGTGCAAAATTGAGCAAAAAGGGATGACCATGGTATATGTTATTGCATAATAATGTCACTTTTGGGGGTCCTCAGGAATGAGTTGAAGCTAAATCTTCAGTCTGTCTGTGGAATGATGCTTCTGCACAGAATTATTAAGTTAGGGTGTGACCTTTTGCCATTGTACAGTGTCTCATTTCTAATAAAAGGTTACCATAGATGATCTAGCTACATTGATTGTGCTGTCTGTCATTACTGTGTATAAACATATATAGACTAGTTAGAATTTGATGGATGGGGGCACCTTGGGAAAACCTGGATTCAACAAGGGAGCCGAGAATCGATTAAGTTTAGGAAACACTGAATCTGATCAATCTTGGTGCTTTCTCTTCACTACCTCAAAGCAGAAGTGCTGAATATGGTGGGGGGATTGGAAAATGATGCTGCATCAGTTTGGTTAGATAAATAACAGACTGTAGGGCTCTTAGCAAGAGATACTAGAGAAATAAATTCCCCTTATTATTTCCAAGTCCAGTTTTCCTCCTTCATTAGTCACAGTTCAGAATGGTAGCTTATGACATGATCTTATATGCATCTATTTAATGCAGTTCCTCTTCACTGTGGAACTAGATAAAGTATAAGTAGCCATGACTGATTGCCATCAAATAAATGTCCAAAATAATCTATGTAATATTTAGTTTCTTACACAGTACTTGTATATTTACAAACTGAAAAACTCATAACAAAATTATGTTAATGACTGCATTCTTTACATATTTTTCTCATTCAAGAAACATTCAGTCTATGACTGTTGTATCATAGCTTTCTCAGTCTGAATATATTAGAATATTCTGTTTCAGGATGCTTTTCTTCTTTAGTGAGTTTTAAGAATGCTTTTCTCTTTGTATTCACCAAGCCTTTTTTTAAAAAAACAGCCAGTGATACTTCTGTTATATCAAAAGTCTCATTACCTATTCATAAGCTACTGTTTGTCATTTCAAGCATGCAAAAGAACAGAGATCACCTAGTAATTAAACTTTATTGGTAAGAACCCCCTACATAAGCATTTTTTCATGGTATATTAGAAGTGTAGCTACCACTCAATATTGGCAGTGTATTTAAAGTACAAAAGTCAGTGTTGCCAAGACTTCTTACCTCGAAGGCCTCATGATTTATTTGTCTTTCAGTAAATTGAATAAACTATACTGAGAACAGCATTAATCAAAGTAGTTATTCAAAACATGCATTTGAATGTTTTTCTACCTAAAGTTGTATTAGTGTACTCCAAAACACTTGTTACAATTTCAGGATTATAATCTTCACATACCTTTACCAACATAGTATTTATATAATACACATACACTAATATAATTGTATTATACCCATACTAAATAGTCAACCATTCTTATATAATAAAACAGTACCCCTTGTTAATTATATAAGAAATTCCCCATTATATCATACTTTGAGATGGCATACTTCCCACTGTCATCTGCTTCACTTCTTTCCACATGCTTGCTGCCATAGGTCCACAGTCTTAAGTCAGCACCCTTATAAGCTCAGGTATTAATCCTCACCTATCTTACTTAAAAACACTCCCTACTATAACATTTTCAGCTGCTCCTTGTACCATCTATAGCTTTCACATCACTTCTCCATTTGCACTATTTCTCATTTTCTCTTTAATCCTTTCAAACTCATCTTTATTTCCGTCACAATATCCTTCCCATAAGTTCCTCATCCAGCTCCATGCTGTCTCAACTGTATATGCCTTAAATCCTGTCCCCTTCCATGTTCTTGCAGTCATCTCTTTCAATTTCCCATGCATTGCCACTGCCTCCTCCCACTTCTATCCATCTCCTATTCTGCAAATACAAAACTCCCACATATTTAGGATGGGCCTCCTAAACATTTCCCCAATTCCTCTCATGTGTGGCCCCGCAATACTTTGACCTCCACACACAAACCACCATATGTGCAGAAAATCTGCATGTTTCATACCATGTATCTAATATACCAATGAAGTTTCCAACCTTCTGTTAGCATTCTTACAGGCATTTTGCATTTCTAGTGCAAACAGTTAACCATATGCATCTCTTCCAGGACCAAGCTGCCGTAGCACGTTTTCCGACCCTTCCCACACCCTGTTACCATTCCACTTTCAATCTTCCTTAATCATTGATTCCTTAATGTATAAAACACAGCCTTCTCCTCTTTAGTCCCTAAATGTCTTTATAGTTCTCCAATCCACCTTCTCTTTATTTCCCCCATTTCAACTCCTTCTTTCTTTTATTATTCAAGTTCTAAACCTCCCCTCTTTCTTTTCTCCTGCTGACTGTATTCTAGCCCCCTCCCATGTAAACCAAGTATCCTTTCTTAACACCATATATCTTCCACACCTGTTTAAATATTTCCCATTTCCCCTCACAACCCTCTTTCCTTAGAGCCCACACCATACTAATCCCTAATCAATACCATCTACACAAAGTCATCTCTGTTTTATCTAGAATCATGTCCCAGAATCATAGGATCTCATAGTTCCTTCCTCATCCAACTTCCTATGATTCCCCACATAATGCAACACCATCTTATCTGTGTCCTTACCTATCCTTACAAATACTTTCTCATGTCCCCCTTTCCTATCTTTCACTCTTTAGACCCACTCTATTGCAAGCCCTGTCCCTTTTTAGTTATGTTAATCACAGCATACCACTTAAAATCTGGGGCCCTACATCCTCACGCATACCTCCCCATCTATACCATATATTTCACCCCCCAAATAAATCTCTCACAAGTTTTTGAATATCCTGCAGAACATGTTCTATGGTTCTATTTTGAATATGTCTACCCATATGTAGAATATGCAAAAGTAACAAACTGTACATCGTATCAATCCAACTGTCCATTGTATCTATCTTGCCTACCCATTTATCAAATAAGCTTGCTAATTTATCTCTTACATCTTGCCAGTTCTTCTGCTCTTTATCCTAAACACCTTTAGACCCAAATGCTTTTTTTTCCATTCTGCATCCAGGTCAAACCAAGATCTCCCTCCAACCCTTCATTATCATCATAACCACTGACTTCTGTGGATGAAAGCACAACCCAGATTCCTTCCTAAAATCTGCAGTCAGTTGCTGACTTACATCTTCAAGAAGCAGCTTACAATCATCAGCAGAAAGAAGTACACCACTCCCCCTTTTATTAACATATTCCAAACTTTCTGCATTAAACATTCAACAGCCATTATAAATAACTCCAAAAGAAAATGGATACTCCTGCCTAGTAAGCCCCTCCATCTTTATGTCCTCTAAAACTACCCAATAATTACTAATCTCATTATTGCCATCTTACATAACACTCTAACCTCATTTAGCTACCTCCCTTGCTACTGTATCAATTTACCTCAAAATATCTTCATGACACACACTCAGACGTTTACTGAATGCCAGTGGAAATCACCCCATCTCTTCTTTCCCTTATGTCTCTCTCTCTCTCTGCCAATTTGATAAAGTAAATGAATGTTTTCCAATGGTAAGCAGATGACTTTTCTTTAACAAATCTTGCCTAGTCCTTTGTAATAATGTTCGGCAATTCTCTCTCTCTCTCTCTCTAATCTTTCAGGTATCACCCTAGCAAACAACTAAATGTCCATTTTGCAAAATAATACAGGCTATAGTTTAACATCTTTCTTGTCTCTTTTATTCTTCTACAGAATCAGGACTACAGCTTCCTCCACTGAAGCCAGGTGGCATGTCTTCTCCAGAACATCACAGAAAACCCCTCTCAAATTACCCCAAGCTACAAACCTACCACCTTGTAAAAGTCTGCGGGTAGTCCATCTAAGTCTCCATTTTCCACTCTGGCCTCTATCACTACCCCTCTTCTCCACTGTCCTGTGAGTATTCCTTCTGTTTCCCTCATCAGAAATATACTGTATTCATCCTCCAAGCACTCCAACAGTTTTCTCCATCCTTTTTTGCATCCTTTTGTAATACATCCTAAATGCCTCTCTGATCTCCTTGTTGGTCATTCCATTCCCATCCCCCTCATATCTTACCCCTTCTATCTATCCGTTTCTCTTTTAACATTTTATCTTCCATAATAAAAGCCTTATATCAGTCCATCAAACTAGCACCCTATCTCACCACCTCAGCCTTTCTTTTTAACTTCTCTAATTCTTTTAGCTTTTGCATGAAATCATACTGCATTTCATCATATTGTTCCACTTTCCCTACTTTAAACCCCAAAACTTCATGCAACCACTAAGAGCTTCTTCTAATTGTCTCAATATCATATCTCTCTCTCTCTCTCTCTCTCTCTCTCTCTCTCTCCTATCTTCCCTTTCATCTCCATAAAACTTTCCCTGGGTTGCTCTTATACCATCACACTCTTTTCATCCAATGTTCCCCATTCTCTAACATATGCCAGCTTCATCATGCTAGTGCCTTAGATTCTATCTCTAACATTCCCCCTTTTACCACCACTTAGTTATGATATAATCTAAAATACCTCACTCTAAACAAGCCGCTATAATTCCCCCCTGCATCAGTGTTTGTCTACACACTAATATTATGTCTATTCCATTAGCGTGTTGCTTTTCACACCCAGAAAATATACAATCACTATCATCTGGTCTAAGCCCACTCCCACACATCTAATTTCTCCAATCTTCTCATGCCCTTCCTTTTCAGGGTGCAATAATACATTAAAACCACTCTCTACTGTTACCTAGTCTCCCTATACGTTACGCTTTGCAATATGAAACCTGCTTAGTAATCTCTGATTCATCATTATTAGACACGTATAACATGTTTAAAATCATTGTGTGTTTTCTGTTAACCACCTACCTACCACCCATCTCCCCTTCTCATCACAATTTACCTCAACTTCTTTCCACACCTTGCTATTCTTCACCAGTCTAACTTTACCTCTTCCCTTCTCCATGCACAACTTTTTTCCAATTCCTCTTCAACTTCCACAACTCCTTCACTTTAATTTAGTTCCTGCAGAAACACTACATATATGTTGTCTCTTCCCCTTTTGCTCTAGACCATCTTATGGATTAATAACCCCTCCTAAATGCCATGTTCTTAAATTCTCTTCCCCCCACCATTGTGCATCTTCCCATCAGCCTCCTGGAGCTAGGTCCATTATGCCCTTGAAATGAAGTCATAGTCTGAGCGGTACCCCCACACACACACACACATATACAAACATATAGGGCAAAGAGCCAGCCATCCATGATATACCTGTTCATGCTGCCTAATGCTTCTCTTGTTCCATTCAGTCCTGTTATGTCCCATCCTTCTTCTATTCCTTTATTCCAAGCTGCTATCCTATAAAAAAGATCCACCTCTTTGATCTCCTTCCTCTAACTAGTCAACTTTTACTACATCCACATAAAATTACCTACACTTACGTTTTAGCTCTTACTATGGCCTACATGCTATCCACTCCCTCCCAAAAATTAATTAAAAATAAACAAACCATTCTATTAATGTTATCTGCAACACCTTAATAGATGAAAGAAATAAAAGACATACCCTGAATAGTAAAATGACAAAACAGTATACATTCAGTCTCTCACTGATGTTTATTCTTTCTCAAGCTTGTAACTAAGTTATACAATTAAACTTAAATCTATTACTTCCTCTGAAACATGGATTAAGTCTCCCACCTTAATTTTTTACCCTGCAAAAATTCACCCCCCAAAAAAAGTCCTCTTAAAAAAACCCTCACCACTTCCCAGTACTTAGCAACAAAAATAAATAACAAAAACTTCAAACAGTTTTTCATACTTGTTTACAACTAAATTTATGAAAACATAATACACATCAGTCACAAAAAAAAATATTTATAAACTTTCCTTGTTTGGTCTGACGACAAAAGATAAAACAAAATCTAATCCAGAGTACCCTGTCCAGAGATACTTGCTCAGTTCAGTGTCTGCATTATTTGTTGTCTAATTCATCTTAGAGTATCCTTCACCTCTTGCAGACTTCTGACCCCACCAGTTCATAAGACACTAAGTAAACTGCACGTTATTTCTTCACCTTCTATTCTTTCATGCCTCACCAGTCCTGCTGCTTGTCATCCAACTTGTCACATATCTCCTTGTCAAGTAAAGGATAAGCATGTCAGGATGATTGTTCACATGCTGGCAGAGAGAGACCTTACATAAAACAGAGAAAAAGAAAAACATAAACCCAATAGAAGTACATGATATTTGTCAAGGTAGATTTTCCTACTCCTTATGATAACACTTTACCTCACTCTACTCAAGTGACACTCTTTTCTGTTACCTAAACAAATTAGGGATCACCAGACCCAAACATCTGTGAGCCTTCTGTCCTGCTGCCTCCTTCTTTCACATATACCACCTCTTCATTTATCTCTACCATTCCTGTTACTTTAATCTCCTTTATCTCCTACATTCCTCTTGGTCATCTATCATTCTTACTACCTCTTCCGGATCCTTCTGTGCAAACTGTGGATCTAGTATCCCTCAAAGGTAATTTTTCCTTAAATACCTTATCTGAAGTCTTTGCTGTAACTTCACTTCAGGAATTTCTTTTTTTCTAATCTGCCACTCTCATCTCTAGGTCCTCTCCACAAGTGCTCTCAACCATTCGTCCTCCCAGCTTCTTATGCCTTATATTATGCCAGTCCACCTAATTTACATGTCTGTCCCCCTCCACTCCAGACTCTTCACTAAATCCTCCTCTCCTCTACTCATGCCATTATTTTCAGTTTCCATAGCCATTACTTGGCTTCCACTACATCCCACATTTGCTAGCCCGTTCTCTGTCTCCCCAAGTCATGATTCACTTCTAACATGCAGCATAACTGCATAAATATGTTATTGCTTCTTCCTCACTCTTTGCCCATTGTGTCTCTTCCTTCCATAAAATTTTCATTATGGCAGGAGAAATCAAATGGAGTACAGCTCCTATCTGCCTGATAAACCAACTTGCCACCAATCATTATCATGTAAACTTGCTGGGCAAAGCCATATAATATCCTGAACATACAGACTGTATCTGTACTAGGATCTCTTCTGTTTGGCATCTACTTTTCTGAAGTAAAAGCCAATACCAAAGGGCTTTGGCTAAGTTTGCAGATGACTGCAAGCTAGGAGCAGCCATTGAATCTCCAAATGACTTAGCCATCCTGCATGAAGGTTTGTCCCAAATAAATGACTGGTGCCAAAATCAAGGACTGAAATTAAATGCCAAAAAATGCAATACTGTATCCTTTGGGAAGTCATCTACCCCAGGGAACAACCACATTGACAATGCACCCCCTAAGAGTTGACCCATTTGTTTGGGACTTGGGAACTTATATGGACAGCGACGTAACGTTTTACCAACTGTAAGAAAGACCTTCTATATTACACAGCTTATAAACAAAGGAATTCTATCTAGATCTAGGGATGTATTTGTCCCCCTTTATTCATCCCTCATTAGGTCAGTCATTGACTATAATGCACCCATTGCCATGTCCAGACACATGCAACAACTGGAAAGTCCACAGAGACATCTTGCTAAAAGGATACAGGATCTATTTAAACATGTCCTACATGGACCGACTCAAAGCCCTGTCACTATACTTAGTATCTTACAGACTGCTAAGAGGTGACCTGTGTCTGGCATACAAGGCATCCTCTAATCCATTATGGATGGATTTACTGCACATCAACAAGTCAAATGGCATGATAAATACTTGGTCTAAGCATCTAAACCTCTTCTGTAACATCAACAGAATGGTTTGGAGGGACAATTATATCTCACAGAGGATACCACTGCTCTGGAACAAACTCCCCATCCAAATAAAACAAAGTTTATCCCTGTCCATATTCAAGCACCACTTGGCTCTATGGATGGGAAACAGAACATTTACCCAGAACTGCCCCCTGCACTATTGTTGGACAGAGGCAGCTCCTGAATGCTGTATCCCATTCATGGGTTCCCTCAAATTATCTATGGTATCCCAGTTATTCCCATTAGGCTTAATATATAATTATCAATCATGCGATGCATAAGGCTAATCTCTACCCAAATGGAATAGGTTAATTTGAGCACAAAAAGGAAATTTCACTACTATTAAAATACCTCACAAGATCAGCTAGCCTTGTACTTATCTATGAACCTATGAGATGAAGGTAGTTCCCTCTTTGGATGTCTTTCAGGATCTTCTGTCTGGAGATGCAATTACCATCCACATCAACAACATGGCTGGCAGCAGCATGTGAAAAAGTAGGGAAGACCAATTTTTTACTCCATCTGTGAAGAAGTCATAATGTTATAGGAATGGACTATGTCCTGTCCACTAGTGATTTGTCTCCTTTTGGAGGTAACTTCCCTTAATTTTAATCATCTGCATCTTATCTGTGAGTCATTTAGCAATACGCAGCTGACATAGGGGTTTATTCTCAGTTTATTTAGCTTTTCCCCTATGCCCGAGTTGTGAATTGTGTCAAAGCTTTGGCCAGGTCATGGTATGTGTTGTGTACCATTTTGCCTTCATCCATTGTTTTGGTGACCTTTTCAAAAAAATCCACCAGGCTGAGTAAGCATGACCTGTCCTTGATGAATCCAGACTGAAATATATCCAGTGTTTGGAGGCTCACTATGTTGTGACTGATTAATTCCATGATAAGTCTTTCCATGGCTTTCTATATGAGGCTGGTCAGACTTATGGGTCTGTAATTGCCAGGGTCTGTAGAAGGTTCTCCCTTATGCATGGAAATGACTGTAGCTGTTCTCCATTTGCTTAGCACAAAAACTGTATAGAGGCTGAGAGTGAACACTGTTGTTAGGGGTGTGACTAAATCTTGCTTTATGCTATTTAAGATGCATCCAGGGATATTGTCAGGACCCACCAGTGTAGTATTTTTTATCATTTTTAGCATTATTATCTCTATAATGTTAATATACAGACTAGCCTTTGTGACCATAAAGAAAGGGTACCTCCTAATGCTAAAGTACAGCTATCAGTAACAAGTAAAAACAGTATTCAAAAGATTGGATACTTTGAAGCCATCATAAGACTGGATACTTTGGAGCCATCATTTCGCTATGGTGTAACTGCATTCACAGCGTGAATATTTTGTAAGTGCATTTAATTTAAGTACTGGAAATGTATGCAAGTTTTTTGCTATATACATTGCACTTTTAAGTTTTATATCATTTAACCACACTACCTATTCTCCAAGAGAACTTTACTTCATTGGCCATTGTTGTACAGCGTTTCATTTTGAATACAGCCTTTGTGACCATGGTCTTTGGTCTGGCTGTCCTTGACAGAGCCAACTTCCCAGCAGAAGCATCCATGGTGATGCTTTCTAAATGAAAGAGATTAAGAAGAAGCTGCCCATAACCCTATTTGGGGTATGCATCCACCAACACAAATAGAGACTACCTATAACCATTTCCTGGGTATGCATCCACCAACACAAATGAAACCTTTTGGATATCCTTCCCATCTGAGACATGAGATCTGTCAGCTGACAGCAATCTTTGTGTCCAGTACTGTAGTCTCATGTAATACCTGGCATTTGGCCCTACATTAATAGTCACTTCAATGCATCCCAAGGCCAAATGGAGACTGAACATGTATCTATGGCCTGATTCATAGCATTTTTCAAGGAAAGGATTCTATGAAATGGAAGATGGGAGTTGTAGGATAATGTCCGGGATGTATTATCTATCCACTGAAAGCCTTCATCTGAGAGAACTCAGTTTGGCACTTAGCAGCATTCACTGTGACTCTCAAAAAATGGAAGAAACTAATAAGAGGCACCCTGATAAAGATTACACCATTCTAATATGGGGTGTCTAGAAACCAGTTTTCTTGGTACAGAAATATCATCACCTCTTGCAACCTTCAACTCACTGCAGCCATAAGCATGCATATAAATTTACCTTCTGAACTCTGGTGATTTTAAGTGATCATAAGCATCCTGGAGGTCCAAAGAGGTTATCTAGTTCTGCGTAATATAAAATAAAGGAAGGATTACATTGTAGCCATACAAAAATAAGTCTTTCTGAATAAACTAATTCAGGCAACTCAGACTGATTTTAAGGCCTGATGTCCTGAAATAAAAAGCACCTGGAGAAAAATCAAGAGCTTTTTTTGTCAAGTGGAACCTTTTGCATAGCTCATTTTTTAAGAGGTTTAACTCTTTTGACAGGGTGAGACATCTGGCAAGAAGGTAGAGTGGTCCTGGCCTGGGAGGGTTGTGGAAAAGAGAGGTTAGTAATGGAGCCTGCTTCCAAATACCTCCACAAGCCAGAGAAAGCCACAAGGGATACATGGCAGCCCCATGAAGGAGACAGTACATTTGTGTAAATAAACCTACCAAAATCATAGATTTTTGAATGATCACTGCTGCGGTAGACTTAGTTATGTGAGTTATATCCTGCCTGATCAATATGATGAACATAGTACAGTTGTATAAGCAATCTTACCATAACAGTGGATGTTCAAATTATCACTTCTGCAGTAGCTGCTCCCTCCCTCCATCCTCCTTGTTTTCAGGTGTGTTTTTTATACCAGGGTATGGACGTTTATTTTTGTTGTTCCTAGCATTGTCCTTTCAGGGTTCAGCCTCCCTCTCTCTGTTGGCAGGAAAGCCCTGAAGGGCTTGGCACCCATACTTGTTATTTGGCCTTCTCAGCTTGAGCTGCCTGAGAATTTGGGAAAGTGGAGGGTGCCCTGAAGCTTTGGAAGCTGGCTGGCTGTTATATCCCTGGCACTGAGGTTTGGGTTCTTCGGCGTCACCACTTAAATCTAGGAGCCACGCGGCGGGTTGGTTGAGGGAGGCTTCCCAATAGTTTCCTTGGGGAAGTACTTTTTAACTGTTGGTAATAGCTGGCAAACAGCCTGTGCCTTCGCACTGAGGTTTGGGTTCTTCGGCGTCACCACTTAAATCTAGGAGCCACGCGGCGGGTTGGTTGAGGGAGGCTTCTCATCCACTGGGCAATAGCTTGTAGAAAAAACACGCAGCCAGCATGTAAAGATAAATCCAAGCGTCCAGTAGAAACCACGTTTATTAAAATAATTAGAACACAGGGCTAGCGCTTTCAACGAATCTTCATCAGGCCACTCTTATTGCCATCTTACATAACACTCTAACCTCATTTAGCTACCTCCCTTGCTACTGTATCAATTTACCTCAAAATATCTTCATGACACACACTCAGACGTTTACTGAATGCCAGTGGAAATCACCCCATCTCTTCTTTCCCTTATGTCTCTCTCTCTCTCTGCCAATTTGATAAAGTAAATGAATGTTTTCCAATGGTAAGCAGATGACTTTTCTTTAACAAATCTTGCCTAGTCCTTTGTAATAATGTTCGGCAATTCTCTCTCTCTCTCACTCTCTCTCTAATCTTTCAGGTATCACCCTAGCAAACAACTAAATGTCCATTTTGCAAAATAATACAGGCTATAGTTTAACATCTTTCTTGTCTCTTTTATTCTTCTACAGAATCAGGACTACAGCTTCCTCCACTGAAGCCAGGTGGCATGTCTTCTCCAGAACATCACAGAAAACCCCTCTCAAATTACCCCAAGCTACAAACCTACCACCTTGTAAAAGTCTGCGGGTAGTCCATCTAAGTCTCCACTTTCCACTCTGGCCTCTATCACTACCCCTCTTCTCCACTGTCCTGTGAGTATTCCTTCTGTTTCCCTCATCAGAAATATACTGTATTCATCCTCCAAGCACTCCAACAGTTTTCTCCATCCTTTTTTGCATCCTTTTGTAATACATCCTAAATGCCTCTCTGATCTCCTTGTTGGTCATTCCATTCCCATCCCCCTCATATCTTACCCCTTCTATCTATCCGTTTCTCTTTTAACATTTTATCTTCCATAATAAAAGCCTTATATCAGTCCATCAAACTAGCACCCTATCTCACCACCTCAGCCTTTCTTTTTAACTTCTCTAATTCTTTTAGCTTTTGCATGAAATCATACTGCATTTCATCATATTGTTCCACTTTCCTACTTTAAACCCCAAAACTTCATGCAACCACTAAGAGCTTCTTCTAATTGTCTCAATATCATATCTCTCTCTCTCTCTCTCTCTCTCTCTCTCCTATCTTCCCTTTCATCTCCATAAAACTTTCCCTGGGTTGCTCTTATACCATCACACTCTTTTCATCCAATGTTCCCCATTCTCTAACATATGCCAGCTTCATCATGCTAGTGCCTTAGATTCTATCTCTAACATTCCCCCTTTTACCACCACTTAGTTATGATATAATCTAAAATACCTCACTCTAAACAAGCCGCTATAATTCCCCCCTGCATCAGTGTTTGTCTACACACTAATATTATGTCTATTCCATTAGCGTGTTGCTTTTCACTCCCAGAAAATATACAATCACTATCATCTGGTCTAAGCCCACTCCCACACATCTAATTTCTCCAATCTTCTCATGCCCTTCCTTTTCAGGGTGCAATAATACATTAAAACCACTCTCTACTGTTACCTAGTCTCCCTATACGTTACGCTTTGCAATATGAAACCTGCTTAGTAATCTCTGATTCATCATTATTAGACACGTATAACATGTTTAAAATCATTGTGTGTTTTCTGTTAACCACCTACCTACCACCCATCTCCCCTTCTCATCACAATTTACCTCGACTTCTTTCCACACCTTGCTATTCTTCACCAGTCTAACTTTACCTCTTCCCTTCTCCATGCACAACTTTTTTCCAATTCCTCTTCAACTTCCACAACTCCTTCACTTTAACTTAGTTCCTGCAGAAACACTACATATATGTTGTCTCTTCCCCTTTTGCTCTAGACCATCTTATGGATTAATAACCCCTCCTAAATGCCATGTTCTTAAATTCTCTTCCCCCCACCATTGTGCATCTTCCCATCAGCCTCCTGGAGCTAGGCCCATTATGCCCTTGAAATGAAGTCATAGTCTGAGCGGTACCCCCACACACACACATATACAAACATATAGGGCAAAGAGCCAGCCATCCATGATATACCTGTTCATGCTGCCTAATGCTTCTCTTGTTCCATTCAGTCCTGTTATGTCCCATCCTTCTTCTATTCCTTTATTCCAAGCTGCTATCCTATAAAAAAGATCCACCTCTTTGATCTCCTTCCTCTAACTAGTCAACTTTTACTACATCCACATAAAATCACCTACACTTACGTTTTAGCTCTTACTATGGCCTACATGCTATCCACTCCCTCCCAAAAATTAATTAAAAATAAACAAACCATTCTATTAATGTTATCTGCAACACCTTAATAGATGAAAGAAATAAAAGACATACCCTGAATAGTAAAATGACAAAACAGTATACATTCAGTCTCTCACTGATGTTTATTCTTTCTCAAGCTTGTAACTAAGTTATACAATTAAACTTAAATCTATTACTTCCTCTGAAACATGGATTCGTCTCCCACCTTAATTTTTTTACCCTGCAAAAATTCACCCCCCAAAAAAAGTCCTCTTAAAAAAACCCTCACCACTTCCCAGTACTTAGCAACAAAAATAAATAACAAAAACTTCAAACAGTTTTTCATACTTGTTTACAACTAAATTTATGAAAAACATAATACACATCAGTCACAAAAAAAAATATTTATAAACTTTCCTTGTTTGGTCTGACGACAAAAGATAAAACAAAATCTAATCCAGAGTACCCTGTCCAGAGATACTTGCTCAGTTCAGTGTCTGCATTATTTGTTGTCTAATTCATCTTAGAGTATCCTTCACCTCTTGCAGACTTCTGACCCCACCAGTTCATAAGACACTAAGTAAACTGCACGTTATTTCTTCACCTTCTATTCTTTCATGCGTCACCAGTCCTGCTGCTTGTCATCCAACTTGTCACATATCTCCTTGTCAAGTAAAGGATAAGCATGTCAGGATGATTGTTCACATGCTGGCAGAGAGAGACCTTACATAAAACAGAGAAAAAAAGAAAAACATAAACCCAATAGAAGTACATGATATTTGTCAAGGTAGATTTTCCTACTCCCTTATGATAACACTTTACCTCACTCTACTCAAGTGACACTCTTTTCTGTTACCTAAACAAATTAGGGATCACCAGACCCAAACATCTGTGAGCCTTCTGTCCTGCTGCCTCCTTCTTTCACATATACCACCTCTTCATTTATCTCTACCATTCCTGTTACTTTAATCTCCTTTATCTCCTACATTCCTCTTGGTCATCTATCATTCTTACTACCTCTTCCGGATCCTTCTGTGCAAACTGTGGATCTAGTATCCCTCAAAGGTAATTTTTCCTTAAATACCTTATCTGAAGTCTTTGCTGTAACTTCACTTCAGGAATTTCTTTTTTTCTAATCTGCCACTCTCATCTCTAGGTCCTCTCCACAAGTGCTCTCAACCATTCGTCCTCCCAGCTTCTTATGCCTTATATTATGCCAGTCCACCTAATTTACATGTCTGTCCCCCTCCACTCCAGACTCTTCACTAAATCCTCCTCTCCTCTACTCATGCCATTATTTTCAGTTTCCATAGCCATTACTTGGCTTCCACTACATCCCACATTTGCTAGCCCGTTCTCTGTCTCCCCAAGTCATGATTCACTTCTAACATGCAGCATAACTGCATAAATATGTTATTGCTTCTTCCTCACTCTTTGCCCATTGTGTCTCTTCCTTCCATAAAATTTTCATTATGGCAGGAGAAATCAAATGGAGTACAGCTCCTATCTGCCTGATAAACCAACTTGCCACCAATCATTATCATGTAAACTTGCTGGGCAAAGCCATATAATATCCTGAACATACAGACTGTATCTGTACTAGGATCTCTTCTGTTTGGCATCTACTTTTCTGAAGTAAAAGCCAATACCAAAGGGCTTTGGCTAAGTTTGCAGATGACTGCAAGCTAGGAGCAGCCATTGAATCTCCAAATGACTTAGCCATCCTGCATGAAGGTTTGTCCCAAATAAATGACTGGTGCCAAAATCAAGGACTGAAATTAAATGCCAAAAAATGCAATACTGTATCCTTTGGGAAGTCATCTACCCCAGGGAACAACCACATTGACAATGCACCCCCTAAGAGTTGACCCATTTGTTTGGGACTTGGGAACTTATATGGACAGCGACGTAACGTTTTACCAACTGTAAGAAAGACCTTCTATATTACACAGCTTATAAACAAAGGAATTCTATCTAGATCTAGGGATGTATTTGTCCCCCTTTATTCATCCCTCATTAGGTCAGTCATTGACTATAATGCACCCGTTGCCATGTCCAGACACATGCAACAACTGGAAAGTCCACAGAGACATCTTGCTAAAAGGATACAGGATCTATTTAAACATGTCCTACATGGACCGACTCAAAGCCCTGTCACTATACTTAGTATCTTACAGACTGCTAAGAGGTGACCTGTGTCTGGCATACAAGGCATCCTCTAATCCATTATGGATGGATTTACTGCACATCAACAAGTCAAATGGCATGATAAATACTTGGTCTAAGCATCTAAACCTCTTCTGTAACATCAACAGAATGGTTTGGAGGGACAATTATATCTCACAGAGGATACCACTGCTCTGGAACAAACTCCCCATCCAAATAAAACAAAGTTTATCCCTGTCCATATTCAAGCACCACTTGGCTCTATGGATGGGAAACAGAACATTTACCCAGAACTGCCCCTGCACTATTGTTGGACAGAGGCAGCTCCTGAATGCTGTATCCCATTCATGGGTTCCCTCAAATTATCTATGGTATCCCAGTTATTCCCATTAGGCTTAATATATAATTATCAATCATGCGATGCATAAGGCTAATCTCTACCCAAATGGAATAGGTTAATTTGAGCACAAAAAGGAAATTTCACTACTATTAAAATACCTCACAAGATCAGCTAGCCTTGTACTTATCTATGAACCTATGAGATGAAGGTAGTTCCCTCTTTGGATGTCTTTCAGGATCTTCTGTCTGGAGATGCAATTACCATCCACATCAACAACATGGCTGGCAGCAGCATGTGAAAAAGTAGGGAAGACCAATTTTTTACTCCATCTGTGAAGAAGTCATAATGTTATAGGAATGGACTATGTCCTGTCCACTAGTGATTTGTCTCCTTTTGGAGGTAACTTCCCTTAATTTTAATCATCTGCATCTTATCTGTGAGTCATTTAGCAATACGCAGCTGACATAGGGGTTTATTCTCAGTTTATTTAGCTTTTCCGCTATGCCCGAGTTGTGAATTGTGTCAAAGCTTTGGCCAGGTCATGGTATGTGTTGTGTACCATTTTGCCTTCATCCATTGTTTTGGTGACCTTTTCAAAAAAATCCACCAGGCTGAGTAAGCATGACCTGTCCTTGATGAATCCAGACTGAAATATATCCAGTGTTTGGAGGCTCACTATGTTGTGACTGATTAATTCCATGATAAGTCTTTCCATGGCTTTCTATATGAGGCTGGTCAGACTTATGGGTCTGTAATTGCCAGGGTCTGTAGAAGGTTCTCCCTTATGCATGGAAATGACTGTAGCTGTTCTCCATTTGCTTAGCACAAAAACTGTATAGAGGCTGAGAGTGAACACTGTTGTTAGGGGTGTGACTAAATCTTGCTTTATACTATTTAAGATGCATCCAGGGATATTGTCAGGACCCACCGGTGTAGTATTTTTTATCATTTTTAGCATTATTATCTCTATAATGTTAATATACAGACTAGCCTTTGTGACCATAAAGAAAGGGTACCTCCTAATGCTAAAGTACAGCTATCAGTAACAAGTAAAAACAGTATTCAAAAGATTGGATACTTTGAAGCCATCATAAGACTGGATACTTTGGATCCATCATTTTGCTATGGTATAACTGCATTCACAGCGTGAATATCTTGTAAGTGCATTTAATTTAAGTACTGGAAATGTATGCAAGTTTTTTGCTATATACGTTGCACTTTTAAGTTTTATATCATTTAACCACACTACCTATTCTCCAAGAGAACTTTACTTCATTGGCCATTGTTGTACAGCGTTTCATTTTGAATACAGCCTTTGTGACCATGGTCTTTGGTCTGGCTGTCCTTGACAGAGCCAACTTCCCAGCAGAAGCATCCATGGTGATGCTTTCTAAATGAAAGAGATTAAGAAGAGGCTGCCCATAACCGTATTTGGGGTATGCATCCACCAACACAAATAGAGACTACCTATAACCATTTCCTGGGTATGCATCCACCAACACAAATGAAACCTTTTGGATATCCTTCCCATCTGAGACATGAGATCTGTCAGCTGACAGCACTGAAATCTTTGTGTCCAGTACTGTAGTCTCATGTAATACCTGGCATTTGGCCCTACATTAATAGTCACTTCAATGCATCCCAAGGCCAAATGGAGACTGAACATGTATCTATGGCCTGATTCATAGCATTTTTCAAGGAAAGGATTCTATGAAATGGAAGATGGGAGTTGTAGAATAATGTCCGGGATGTATTATCTATCCACTGAAAGCCTTCATCTGAGAGAACTCAGTTTGGCACTTAGCAGCATTCACTGTGACTCTCAAAAAATGGAAGAAAGTAATAAGAGGCACCCTGATAAAGATTACACCATTCTAATATGGGGTGTCTAGAAACCAGTTTTCTTGGTACAGAAATATCATCACCTCTTGCAACCTTCAACTCACTGCAGCCATAAGCATGCATATAAATTTACCTTCTGAACTCTGGTGATTTTAAGTGATTATAAGCATCCTGGAGGTCCAAAGAGGTTATCTAGTTCTGCGTAATATAAAATAAAGGAAGGATTACATTGTAGCCATACAAAAATAAGTCTTTCTGAATATACTAATTCAGGCAACTCAGACTGATTTTAAGGCCTGATGTCCTGAAATAAAAAGCACCCGGAGAAAAATCAAGAGCTTTTTTTGTCAAGTGGAACCTTTTGCATAGCTCATTTTTTAAGAGGTTTAACTCTTTTGACAGGGTGAGACATCTGGCAAGAAGGTAGAGTGGTCCTGGCCTGGGAGGGTTGTGGAAAAGAGAGGTTAGTAATGGAGCCTGCTTCCAAATACCTCCACAAGCCAGAGAAAGCCACAAGGGATACATGGCAGCCCCATGAAGGAGACAGTACATTTGTATAAATAAACCTACCAAAATCATAGATTTTTGAATGATCACTGCTGCAGTAGACTTAGTTATGTGAGTTATATCCTGCCTGATCAATATGATGAACATAGTACAGTTGTATAAGCAATCTTACCATAACAGTAGATGTTCAAATTATCACTTCTGCAGTAGCTGCTCCCTCCCTCCATCCTCCTTGTTTTCAGGTGTGTTTTTTATACCAGGGTATGGACGTTTATTTTTTGTTGTTCCTAGCATTGTCCTTTCAGGGTTCAGCCTCCCTCTCTCTGTTGGCAGGAAAGCCCTGAAGGGCTTGGCACCCATACTTGTTATTTGGCCTTCTCAGCTTGAGCTGCCTGAGAATTTGGGAAAGTGGAGGGTGCCCTGAAGCTTTGGAAGCTGGCTGGCTGTTATATCCCTGGCAGGACATAACCCACATAGCTAAGGCTACTGCAGTAGTGACCAATATGATGAATATTTGCAGTTTGCCCTGACAGTGTTTAATACCACCACCTTTGGGCTGGAGACCGTTCTGAAAGCAGCCATGACCTCCTGGCTCATCATGAGCTGCTTATTATTTCTTCATCTTTGGCTGCATTGGATCCATAGCTGACATGAGCACCACTATGTTTAAGTGAACAAGCATCGGAAAATATCACATTTTTATATGCATGGCTATGAAGATCTTGCCTTTATTTTCTATGTTCTTCACTGTTAACTGCCAGACCAAAAACCACTGGCGTATTAAAAGGGGCATTGAGGAGGACACTTTGATCTTCTTTGCAAAAACTATGAGCTGCCACTGGAAGTGAGGAATGGTTATGCAAATACATGCAGCTCTTGTCCCACAGTACACAAAATTTTGAGCTGGATGATTGTTGAGATCAGTGATTAATGGTAAGGGTGCCATCAAAGAATGCAACTTAAACTTGCAATCTCCATCTGGCAGACCTTTCTCTGACTGGCTCATTTCATTTGTTAGTTGTCACTAGAAATGTAGCACTACTCTGAGACTAAACGTGGAAGACACGTAAATTCACTTTACAAATCTATCCACTCCCCATGTGGGTTTATACCTGGGTAGATAGCAGGGCTCTGCTTCTTAAGGGTTGCTGCCAACATAATAGAATCCAGCTTCAAACTCTTACTCTAGTTAGTCCAACCTTTGTAAAGAGAAAGGATCTTGTGTGGTCCTCTAGGGATCTGTGCCGTAACATCACAGTTTTACATTTCTGTCCTAGTCACCAGCTATACCATCTTGTCAACTGGGGGGACCACTCAGGAGGAGTGGGGTCTGTGAGCTGTCCCGAATTTTGCTTATTATTCTCTAGAACCTCCCTGATGTTGGAATCATCTGGTGGGGGTGGAATCAGCGCCCTCATCTTCATTGATGTTTGATGTGTGAGACTTCTGAGAGAAATACACTTTCCTCCTCTTGCACTTCCCATACTTGATGAAGAACAGTGCACAAGAGCAAACTCACTGGAGGTATTTAGCATGGATGATCAACACTTCTCTATTGATCAGAGAGATGGTTGAAGGCCAGAGTGCCCGACAGATGCACTGTATGGCATGGATGTAGGTAAGGGAGGTAAATGCAGCTACAACCACATGTGTCAGCATCAAGATCCATGCCAGTGATATCCCTTGAATCAGTAGCACTGACCACAAATTGACAAGGACAAAACCCTTCTGAGCTGACACTGAAATGTAAAGGATCAGCTCTAAGTCTAATCCTTGAAAGTCTGACCCTGCTCATTGTGACCAAAGCATCAGTCGAGTCCAAGGCTGATGTCATGGGCACTGACCCTAAAGGCTAGAAGGACACTCTCAGTGATATCAGTGACTGCTGCAAGAGAATCAGGACTAACACCAATAGGCTGAGCTCAAGCCTTTTAGGATGAAGGCTCCCTTCTCAATAGTGGTGGCAAAGTAGACAGTAATGACTGTGTGCACAAGATAAGGAT
This sequence comes from Protopterus annectens, assembly GCF_019279795.1. Taxonomy (NCBI): domain Eukaryota; kingdom Metazoa; phylum Chordata; order Ceratodontiformes; family Protopteridae; genus Protopterus; species Protopterus annectens. The sequence goes on along the minus strand of NC_056733.1, from coordinate 1,981,056,947 downwards.
CACAGCAGATGCCTGTAATCCTACAGATGTTTGCACTGGTACTTATGGATCAGTATTCAGCTTCACTGGATTCAGAGCCTAATATGGAAAACAAAAAAACAGGAACTGGAAAGCTCAGCAAGAAGAAAGGATTTCTCTGTGCTGTTGGTATTATGGGGTAGATTTCCTTAACACACCATCTGCTGGACTTCAACAAATGCCTATACAATCTTCTGGAAATCTAGTTCAATAGGCAATGGTTGATTTTTACCCTCATCTTTATAAACTTAACTAACTTATGCTTCTTTCAATGTTGCAACCATGCCCAGTCTCTAGTTTCCCTGACCCTTAGGTTTATTTAAATATAGCCATGTTTTTTGAGCCCAAATAGATTGGTGTTGTAAGCCCCACTAGGAGAGGACTCCATCTTCTACAGAAGTAGATTGTTTCTTCAATCACATGCACTGACTGGATACAAGACTCAAGGATATCACCCTTATTTATTTATTCATTCATTTATTTCATTATTTGATGTATTTATTTATTTATTTATTAAGATTTATTAGGTGGGGTAGAGCTCTGATCGGCTCAAGGCCTATTCAGCCCAGGTGTAAAAAAAAACGCAATATAAATTAGGTTATAGTAGGTTTTCAAAACATAATTGTACAACAGAGTATAACAAGGAATTTAGAATGTGATAATACTGAAATAAACAACTTGTATATACAAGCAGCATTGTATACAGACAGTATGTCATGTAGTAACAGGTATTGAAATGAGTCTGAAAAGGGTAGAAGCAGGAATGTAGATACATTGAAAAGACAGCAGGAAGATAATGAGCATAATTAAGAAAACATTTAACAGAGTGAAGAAGTTAGGAACAGGAATAGAAAGAAATAAAATTAGCAGCCCTTCTAGCAATAACTGTGCCTAAAAAAGATAATTCATGGATTTTACTAATTGTACTTACATGATGTTATAGAAGTAATGGCACTGTTCTTCTTTTCAGAGATGTTGTTTGAAGCTTTTCCCTAATGGAAATTTGTGTCAAGGTAGTAGAGTTTCTTGCGGTAGATGGTGCTGAATGCAAAATATTAGGTCTAAGATGGAGAAGCTGTGGTCACTGCGAGAGGAGAAGGTTGTGTAGAGAGAGGGGGCATGACTTTGCTGAGATCTGAGGTTGTTAGAACATCACAATGTTCCTAAGCAACAACAAAAAAAAAAAAAACTGAATATATGTCCTAAGGGGTCTACATTACTTGATCAAAATGTCACAATCTCAAACAAGAAACGTAGAAACACAAATACGTGAAGGTGCACTACATCGAAAGTGCACTTTTGCAAAAGCCGATTCAAAACAAACTACTTTAACACTATTTTGCAAGCCCTCCCTGCACAGCCCATGTGGGACTATGCCCCCCACAGCCCCCTACATAAATATACTAACTCCGAGATTGCACTACAGTGGGGAAAAGGATATATTTCCTTATCCCCACAGTATGTGCTTCGGTAAATCGGCTTATGTGAAAGTGCACTGTCAATGTAGTGCACTTTCGCTTAAGTGGGTTCGATCTTCTGTTTGTCGAAAAAGTGTGTTTTCGACAAACAGAAGTAGACCCGTCCTAAGGTGGTATTTTTTGACCACCGCTAGACTCTTTTGAATGCCTTGCTGTCCATACTTTATTCAAACAGAGATAAACTGTAATAAAAAACTTGACTGATAAAACCAAAAGTAACAGTAGTTTCAATCACAACAAGCTAGGAAGAACCCCAGAGAAATAGCAAGTTCAGAATATATGAACATCAAACCTGAAATAAAATAGTTCTTTGTAATTATAGTCTTCTTTTAGGGTTTGTATTGACACATCAGTTGTAAATAAAACTAACAACCAAGGTTAGAAAATTAAAACTAAGAAGGGTGAGTTGAAACAATGTCAAAGCCTGGGGGAGTTGTAGTACAAAAAGAAATAAAAGTCAGATGGACAGATGGATCTGAACTGTTTGTTGATCACTAAAGTATAATAAGTAGACAGAAATGAAGGAAACAAAAAGGCATCAGTTTAACAACCTTTTTCTTAAGTTAATCTGAAGAAGTCTACAGCTTTTGAAAATTGTTCAGTAGATGAAAGTGCTTATCATTCACTTTTGTGTATCAATATAGTGTCCTTTAAGTTTATCTAAACTATGTTTTATTTTGTTTTTATTTTTCTTTTCTAAAAAAAACCACTAAAAATAATAAATCATAGTCTGGGGCCATTTCTCTAATGTTACCTGTAGATACAGTAAAAGGGATCAAGACAGGAAGCTTGTAGACAGGTATTACAGATAAAGGAGGAGGGCCCAGTGCTGCAGGAAACTTTCAGATGCCAGTTTAACTAAAGGCCTTCAGCTTGAGTCTTTATTTTAGGTGACTATGACTCTCAGATTCCTACAAATGCACAATAATGTTGCAGCACGTTTGCATGATGCTAAGCATTTGTACATTTTAATTGGCAGGTCCAGCGTCACAATACAATATGATGGCTTTCATTCTGTCTTCGTGTCTGTCTGACAGGTATTCTCGCAAGCTTGCACGAAGGCGGCAGCGGGAAGAGATGCCAGAGTGCAAAGACTGGAAGGATGTGACCTCAGATGCTGGCCCAAACAAATTCGAAAGCATCGACACCTGGACAGAAATTGTGGATGGGAGAAACAAGGTATAGGCTTTTCCTAACTTCTTTAAAGCACAAAGCCATATCTGGCATTGGTCAATTACCATGAAACTACAAAACATGCCTACATACAGTGAAAGTTCCTATATACTCTGCAAAGCAGTACCAAATGGTTAACAAAATAAAGTATACAAGATAGTATAATTCTTCCATTGTTGTACTGAATTTATTTAAAAATAAAGAGACATGAAGGTAGTTCAATATCCAGGTGCAACTCTTAGTAAAAATTCACAGGCAGAAAAGCTACACAACTTCATCTCCTCATAGCCAGAGTTAACCTACAGCAGTGCACAGGCCAAATCACAGTGCTTTCTTATACAGGTATCGTATGTGCTGTACATTTACAAAACTGCCGAGTCCTTATTGGACACTACCTAATTTAATTTCCTTAAGAACTTCAGATTTCACCTAAGGTTACCATTTGTACCAATGTAAACTACTCACAGACTATCTTTCTTTTACTTAACTATCTGACTGCCTAGCTATCATCTGTTTATTTAGATGTTTAGGTAATATGACCCTGCGACTGTGTAGTTGTATACATATGTACAGTATGTATAGTAGATTCTAGCTGGACAGCACAGAGGACCAAAGCTGAGAGTCTCAGTTTTACTGAATTCCTGGATCTTACGCTCTGAACCTTTCAGTTATCCAGAAAGTGCTCCTCATCTCTGAAAGTCATTTGATGCCAGTGGGATTAATTGGTTAAATTAAATAACACAGAGATCATATACGTGTTTTTTTATCTACTTGACAATTTATGTGCTGTGACATGGCAGAAGACAGCTCTCTGTAAGAAAGTCACAGGCAGCAATACCTTTGCATTTTTGCACTAGAAGACTGATTATTTGTGGCTCCTCTAAATATGCTAATAGCATGCTTTGTAATGCTATACACTTGTAAACTTGTTTACTTTCCATTTAGTTCTTGTTTTTGTTGTGGAATATATTATCTTTTCATAACTCATTTTTAACATAGAAACTAAAAACTCAAAATGTGTTTAAATGACTCCATAAATCAAGTTTTTCACATCATGTGGCTCTTCCCACAGGAGGGCTAGACTGCTCTTGATGAGGCACAGCACTGGCCTTTCTCATTTAAGGCTTCTGATATGTGCTGGTACTGTACAAAGCTGCAGTATGTTTAAACATGGGCACCTGCAGTGGGGCAGGCTTTAGTTTGACAAGAAATGGCAAGCTTTTGTAGCTGCCACGCAGTATATATTTTTTTCTGACTGAATTTTGCAAAAAGGATGCATCCTGTGTAGCTTGCGGCATATTTTAATGAAAATAATAATTTCTGGTAGGTAATACAATTACAGTACAACTTTGTGTAGGAACAAAAGTTACTGTAACAGGAAATCATACCATTTGGATTTTACTACATTATGTCTTCAGTTTCAGCTTGAAATGTCATGACTTGTGCCTCATTCCCTGTGAGGACCACCACTGATCCTGTACCACATTCCTCTGAATCTTAGTTGGTGTCTAAGTTTCCCATGTAAAGTAAGCATTGCTAGGCGCTTACTTATGGCCCTCCAAAGCTTGTGATTGTGGTAGGCTGTTCCTTCAAAGGAAATAAATATGAATCTGACAACAAAAACTGTAAATGGGTGATAGTAAAATAAATAAATAAATAATGTAAGTATGCGATAGTAAAATAAATAAATAAGTAATGTACATACCTTTTATTGGGTGGACAGAGATAGTATTACCACTATACTGACTTATCTTCAGAGCTCTATTGTTATGGTGAGTATTTCTACATGTAACTATGCTACTCTCTTTGGGAAAATTCTACTAATATTTGAATTATTTCTCAAGAAGTGCTAAAATACCCATGGGAGGATACTTAAAGAATGTCCTGGACCAGGGCTGTGCTAAAACCTGCCCTACCCCTGGACTGTGCATTCATCTTATGACATTTTTGTAAATGTGTGAACAATAGACTATATAGCAAGTTATAAATATTTTGTACAGAAGTATGTTGTAGATGAGGCTGCTATCCTAGTGAAATGAGCATTTACTGTGCCTTGAAGAGTTTTATTGTATTAGTCATAGCAGAAGGCAATACAGTGAACCAACCATTAAGGCAGATTGCCATTACTGACTGACAGGCTTTCTGAAATTATTAGTTCTTCTTACATCATGACTGAGCAGTCTGCAAACATACATCTAATTTAAACATCGTTCTCAATCATTTTAAGTTTGCAATGAAAACTAGTAGCTCTAGCATGAAAGATTTGTCTTCAGTGAAAATATTTTCATTGCAGAATACCAAGTAAGGTGTTTTCCGTATGATGGTTTGTAATTCTGAAATCCTTCTGTCTCAGTGTCAACAACCAGAAAAACATATTTGGTATGACATATGCTTTGCCTGTGCTAAATATGCTGTTTAAAAGGGAGGTAAAGTTAATGTTTCAATTTTAAGCATTCAAATTGCAAAGGGAGATGTTTGTCCACTTGGCTGTCTTAAATTGAATTACTCCTTTAAGAAAGGCCTTGACAGAAGAAATAGCTACTCTCTGTGGGATGATTGGAAAAGAAGAGAAGAGTGCAGAAATATGAATCTTGACTGAATAATTGGCCAAATTAGAACAAAATAACTAAATGAAGTAGTCCAGAAATCTTGGCATGAGACAGTGTAGAAATATCTTTCATTTCTGCATGCACAATTTTCAATTGAGATGACTTCAAAGGAGCATGATTTCCTGGGTTAATACTGTTGGCAGCACTTCCCACAGATGGTGGTGTGTGTACAGTACTTAACTTTCCAATTTAGGTCCATAGCCTACTTATTTTTAACAAGACATGAGATAATAAATAAAGATATTTTGTTTTTCATATACAGTAATAGCATGCATCCCTAATACCTAATTTGAAATTATCTTAAGTCTGGGAAGCAGAGGTGGAAGGAGGTTGGAATGGGATGGTAACTGGAGTGGTCAGCTTATGGGTCTCTACCAAAGTGGTCCAAATTGAGTCCCACAGTTGCTAATGCCCTCCCTGAGTTCAAGGACTGAAGCCTTGGCACTGTATGCCACCTTATTATCTACAGTGACATCTTAGTCTTATCTTCAGTGGTCTGGTGGCATTTATAGACCAGTTGATTCCCTTTTTCAAGTTTTCTTGACACTATCTGGCGAATGGGGCCAAGACTGAGCACTTAGTCCCTACTAAGGATCGCTCTGTCATCATCCATGCACTGGCCTCTTGTCTAAGCTGTTCCAGTGCAATGTACATAGATCTTCCTGACCCCACGACTGGCCAGGCATAGCATGCACAGACCTCCAGATCATTGTTATTTGCTAGTACGCACCATTGCCAATGTGCCCCTACCACATTTATTTAATGTCTAATTATTATTATTACATGATTTGGGTACCTCTAATAGGAAGGAGTTTATTGTTCACTGCTGACCACCACTTACATTTTACCCAGGTATCCTGGGCTGATAGTGTTTCTGAAGGTGTGGCTTGAGACAATTGATGTTAGGTCTTTTGCTTATATGGCTCTGTGACTCTGGAAGCTACTATTACCATGGCTTCAAGAGAGTTTCACTTTGACCTGCTTCAACAACTCACTGAAGACTCATCTCTTTGACTTCATAGGTTAGTACTAGGCTAACTGCCCTTATGGGCCATTTTAAGCCTAGCCAATTACTCCATGTCAGAATCAAACCCTGCACCTTGTGTTTCTAAGGAAGCACCTTAACCATTACAACAACCTCCCACCCCAGTGATGATACTTAAACAGATATACTACGTGTACGAGAAAAGGTAGAAGCAGAAACTTTAAGAAATTTTAAGAGAAGTAGGAAAAACTTGGACAAAAATTTACTAAGCCAAGTACGCTCGAGAGTATTTGCTTGACACAACCATTTCGGAAAGTGGCAAACGAGATCCGAGGTAACTGAGAGAGAGGATTCTGGTTAGAGTGGAAGCTCGAGAGTGTTTGGTTCAAACAGAGCAAGAGTTAGTTCTCTAACATAAAATTAAGATCAGAAGCAGAAATAGCTGGTATAAAGATGTTACACCTTTTAATATAGCCTCTGGTACCTCGGCTTTTCGCCTTCAACGGATGTGGTGTTCCCAGTGTTTTTTGCAATAAATTAAGATCCCAAGGTGGAGCCACTTGTTTTCTACGTGGCTCTGTATGCAACATCCCTTCCCAAAACATTTTCACATGAGAATACACTGAAATAGTTGGATTCCTGGGCAGACTTGGCTTATAATGTTGTTCCAGTTACTTAATTTGTGTTTTCTGTCATAACTAATTTATGTAACTTGTGTTTCTGATATGTTATATTGCTTCTTTTTTACAAATGTACTTAGTAGTAGAACAATAATAAAGTTAAAGTACTGTTTTCCCAAATCCTAAATGGTTTTCCTAATTCTTCAGTGATCTCACTGTCATACTTGTTCAGTTTCACCAAGGCTCTCCTCTTTTCAATTATGTGCTTAAAAAGCATTTTTTCCTCCTACAAGTTCTTTTTCAGCCTATGCCTTTGCTGCCTTCAAATCTTTTCTTAACTTTCAGATTGCTACCTTATGTTCTGCCTTCTGTTACAAGATAATAAAGAAAGCACACTTGTGCAGTGCAGTAATTTCTGAAGTTTACTCACCTCATTTTCCTGTAGCCGTATGAATTTTTTCCACAGCATCACTTCCCTGCAAAGGCAACACATCTCTCACATTTGAAGATGATGGGTCAGGAACACTGGACATCTGGATAAATGCCAAGTTGTTCATTACTCTAGTTCTTCAGATTACGGTGCCCCATAGGAATGTGTACTTATACGCAAAATACCAGTGTTGATACTGTGATAGTGTTACAGAAAAAATGAAAAGTTTTGCCGACTTACAATTTTAAAGCTACTCTGCACAATTTTCAAGAGAAGGGTGGAAGTTGGGAGAAAATCTTTACTGTTATTTTTATTTATGCAATCATTTGTTTACTGAGTGGATGTACAAGTCTAACAATCATTTTCTGCCATGATCCAGGCTCCACTCGGGGCTGCTAAGCACAGAAAATTGTTTATTGCAGGTATTCACAGGGACAATAATTAAAATAGACAAGTATAATAGGTAATATTAGTAGCATATGATCAAGTACTTACATAAATATTAATATATTTGCTGGAAATCTATGTACAGAAAACTTTCTTTTGAGGCCAGTTGCCTTACATTAGTAGATTGAGTGGTATCCCCAGAAAACTTCAGAGTCTGTTGTCAACTGTAGTTTGCTAGCTTTATACTTCATAGGTATCACAAGAGATAAGAAACTAAGAGTAATGCTACTCAACGCCAGAAGTCTAAACCTCAAGATGCATGCACTAGAAACTCTCCTTAGCATGGAGAACATTGATATCTGTGCAGTAACAGAAACCTGGTTCAAGGCTCTCGATAGCACCCCAGCACTACCAGGTTATACCTCATACCATGCTTTTCGGCCCCAAAACTTGGACTGAACCACAAAAGGAGGGGGAGTATCAATATTCGTCAAAGATACCCACACCTCCAGGTTGGTGGCACAGCACGAAGCATCAGAGACTATCCATGTGCAACTAACAGTGGGTAAAACTGCCTTCCAGTTTATAGCCTGCTACAGACCACCCTCCCAAACCCAGGAACCCCACTCGGCCTTCCTGAGAACACTGGAAAATATGAAGGTCTCTCCAAACACCATTATATTGGGTGACTTCAACTACCCAACCATAGACTGGGAGCATTACTCTAGCTCCAACACCCTAGCCCAAAGGTTCCTAGAATTTATAAACTCAAATGCTATGGAACAACTTGTTACCACTCCCACAAGAGGGGAAAACATACTGGACCTGATCATCACCAACATGGGGACTCTATGCTCCAGACCAGAAGTGTATCCCTCACTGGTAAGATCAGACCATAAACTAATCTCACTGGATGTTCACATCCCGACCCCACCCCATGCTCAGAAAACCACAGTGAAAAACTTCTCTAAAGCAAATTTCACACTCCTCAAAACCAAGGTGGAATCCTTCAAAGCCCCCGGGCCTGTGGATAATACAGCCCAGACCACAAAATCCTTTATAAACGCATTCTATGAACACCTTCAGGAATGCATGGATCATGCAATCCCAAATAAAACCAAGACCCAATCCTGCAAAGGCAGACGTCCTGTCTGGTGGACCCCAGCCATAAACAAACTATACAACAGAAGGAGGAAGCTACTACATGACAGAGCAAAATCCCAAAAAGGGAAGGCATCTCTGATCAGTATTAGCAAAAAACTACAGGCACTCATAAAATCGTCTAAGGCCAGCTTCGAGATAAAAATTGCACAGGACACTAAGGATAATCACAAGGCTTTCTTTAGTTATGTTAGGAACCTGGGTGGGAATTCCCAGATATGCTCAGAATTAGTCCAAAATGACAAAAATACACCGAACCCACAGATATTGCCAACATCCTAGCTGACAGGTTCAGCGCAAACTCCCCCCCCCAAAAGGGCTAATATCTATCCCAGCAGAGTGCTGCCCCCCTGACATCTCAGATGCTCAGGTAAGAGCTGCCCTCTCCAAAGCAAGAAACACAGCATCAATGGGACCAGACGGTGTCCCAGGCTGCGTCCTACATGAACTCCAAGAAGAGCTAAACCCAAACCTAAAACTACTGTTCAATCTCAGCCTTACTACAGGATATGTACCCAAAGAGTGGCATACAGCAACAGTGGTCCCTCTCTACAAAGGTGGTGCCTCAACGGATCCTGGAAACTATCGCCCCATAAGTCTCACTAGCTTGGTCTGCAAAGCTATGGAAAGGATCATCATGGACCTTATAAATAAAGATATTGGGGACCTACAGACACTGGATCCTACCGAGTTCGGCTTTGTTAAGGGCAGATCCTGCCTCTTAAACCTGGTTGATTTCTTTGAAACAGTCACCAAGGCCATTGACAAGGGGAAGGTGGTCCACACAGCCTACCTGGACCTCGCAAAAGCCTTCGATACAATACCCCACTCGGGCATTATAGATAAGCTCACCAGCTTAAATATAAACCCCTATGTCACTAGATGGGTTGCAAACTGGCTCAAGGACAGAACCCACATGGTTAGAATAGCTGGAGCCATGTCAGACTCCAAACCAGTTACAAGTGGCATCCCACAAGGCTCAGTCTTGGGACCTCTCTTGTTCGGTATATATTTCTCGGAGGTACAGGCCAACATGGAAGGACTGTGGCTGACCAAGTTCACAGATTACTGCAAACTGGGTGCCATAATAGACTCTCCAGTCAACACAAGCATCCTCCAAAAGGGCCTCATAGAAAAAGACAACTGGTGCCAGAGCCATGGCCTCAAGCTAAACACCAAAAAGTGTATAGTCATCCCCTTTGGCAAAAACAAAGTGCCCACAAATTACCACATAGATGGTAATCCATTAAGTACAGAAGAAGTAATTAGGGACCTGGGGACCCAAGTTGATAGCAATCTCTCATTTGACAACCACGTGGCCAAAGTGGTTAGAAAAACATTTTATATAGCCCACCTAATCATGAAGGGATTCACATCTAGATCAGGGGAGGTCATCGTGCCTCTTTACTCATCCCTCATCAGGCCCATAATTGAGTACAATGCCCCTTTTGGGATGTACCTTACCAGACACCTGCAGCAACTGGAAAGACCCCAAAAGTACCTCACCAAGAGGATCAAGGGGCTCAAACAGATGCCGTATGTTGCCCAGTTAAAGAAACTCCAGCTCTACTCAGTGGCATACCGCCTGCTCAGAGGCGATCTGTGCCTGAAGTATAAAGCCATGTCCAACCCGGAATTAATGGACATGCTGCACCTCAAAAAATCCAAATCCCATCGAGCTACGCGCTCGAGGGACTTAAACCTCAGCACTGAAATAAATAGGACATGCTGGAGGGACAGATTCATAACCCAGAGGCTCCCTTCACTCTGGAATAAAATCCCAATCCAGGTTAGGCAGAGTCCCTCATTGACTCTCTTCAAGAGGAATCTTGATGAGTGGATGGGAGATCGTAGGTTTACCCCGGGTATCACTTCTGTGTCATTGTTAGACAGAGGCACAGTATGCTAACCTCGAAAAAGGGCATAGCAAAATTAATTTAAAATGGGTGGCGAAAGCCATACACACTCTGGCTAGGCTTATAAATGCCCTAGGGCAGATAGCCTAGTATGAACCTATGAACCTATAAAGTGTGCTAGCTATAATCCTTCCCTAAATTGGAAAATGGAATCCTGTTTTCATTATCCAGGAGTATCGCTTTGAATAGGTTGGGAGGGTCTGTTCATCAAAGAAGTTCCTTCTTGACTGGATAATTAACATGAATCACCCTCTTAAGAGAATCCAAAGCTTAGTTTCAGTGGAATCTTGTATGCGGCTAAATCTAGTGCTTTTAGCCACTACCTTGCTGTGACTGTATTCATGCTGTGAGAAGCCTGCCAACATATTTCGATTTTCTGATAACGTCTCCTGGAGGGAAGAGATATTTTTATTTTGATAGGGTCAAAGGTCACCAATGGTAAAGATGTCAGAGATGATTTCTTAAGTAGACCGTGGCCCCCTAAGGACTCCATCAAGGAGATAACTGGGCTGCTGTGCTAAAGCAACTGTTTTGGAGAGTGCTCTTAAGAGGCAACAATGGCAATGTTCTCTCATTATACAGGCCCTGTTTTGGGGTGATGAGGGAGATGATTTTTTCTGAGCTATAATACAGTATTGGAATTGCCTAGACATGGTAAGGCCTTGCTGTCTCTAATTATGGTGGCTGCCAAAAAAAAAAAGCAATTACTAGAAAATTTAAATCAAAATCAAAACCAACTATATTAGAAGTATTGAATACAGTAACATAGATAAAAAAACTGGAACTGAGATCTGTAGAAAAAGAAAGGAGTAAACTACATAGCAAAAAATGGGAACAATACATACAGGGGAGGAATGTGGTTTAAAAGAAGGCAGGACTTAAATGAGTTATGTAATGTTTGACTGAAAATGACTGGGTAGATTTTAAGAAATGATGTTTGCAACTGGGAGTGTGTCATTATGGTGTGTGTGATGTAAAATGCTTGCAGCTAGGATTGTATTAGCGTGGTTTGTTTTCATTTATATAAATGTATGAGTAAATCATGGTTTAATAAAGATGTTTCTTGTTAAAAAAAAAAGTGGCAGAAATTGAATATTTTACGTAATGATGCTTAGGTTATAGCAATATATGTGAAGCATGATGTTTATTAATTTTAACTTGTTTATACAGTTTGATTACTTTTATATAATGTAAATGTGTCTGTGTTACAAGTGATAATTCAATAAAGGTGTTTAAAAACAATGAAAATGCATTATACCACCACAAATGACCAAACAAATACAAAAACACAAAAAAGCCCAACATGCAATCTAGTGGTTACTGAATCTTTAATTGCAAAGGAAAATAACAACAGACCAGTTTCAGTTAAAAAGCCTTCATCAGTATATAAATAGCTATATTACTCACTATCTTTAAATACACTCACTGTTTTAAATACATTCCAATATTACATCTGACCATGATCCATGCTCCAAAACAAATTTGATATGAACAACGAAAAGGATGCATGATATAGAGACGTGTGGACTAGCCCATATTTTTATCTGTTAAGGCATACAGACCCAAAGAGCATAGCATTTATAAAATACTAATATGGATAGAATGTAGAACTGGGTAATATATATCAAACCATCTACAGAATGTACCAATGAATACCATTAGTTAAATATATACTCTAAATCAGGAGCTCTGTCTAGTGGTATTAAACAAAATTACATAATATTAATCATACAAACTAGGCTTAAAAAGAGATACAGTATTGATAACTCTATTTCTTTATTATTTAATACATGTGAACTATAAACTAATTAAGCAATAACCCACGCCTGGGTGTGGGTAATACAGGATTTATCCACGGTTGGTGTGGTTTGTTCACGAGGGTCAAGCCCGAGTGGCCAAACAAAGACAACCGTGGGTAAATCTAGCATTACCCACACCCAGGAGTGGGTTATTGCTATTATACAATGACATTATTTAAGAAAAAAATACTTAGTTTTCTTAAATAATGGCATTGTATAATGTCTCCTTGCTGCCCTTCTGCAGCTGTCTGGTATTCTGCGGCAGTTCTGATGTACTGCGCATGCGTATGCTTATGCAGTACATCAGAGCTGTGGGTGAAAGCAACAGAGAAAGCAAAATCTCCGTTGCTTTTTAGAAAGTGTCTCGCTATGTTAAAGGAGTTTAACATAGCGAGACAGCTTTTAAAAAAGCAACGGAGATTAATTAATTTATTTCAAGTGAATTTATATTTAACTGGGATAGAACAGTAATTTTCAGGTTTAGCTCTTAAGATTACAGAAGTAGAAACAAAGCTTAACCTTATTAATAAATAAACATGGAAACAGTCACAGAAGTAGTGAGTACAACTAAAGTTGCTGTTTACCTTTAGATGGCCTTACCATGTAGATCACTCTCTCCATTCTGCAATTAATAAAATTAATGATGAAATATATTCATTATTATCTGTAGCAAATTATGAAGCCTTCAGAATAAACAACATCTGCAGTAACCATTTGCTTCTTTAGATGAATTTGGAGAAGCCGCACTTGCAGTCTTATGAAAACTAAAAACTGAAAGAGAGTTGTTTAGCCCTTCTTTATGCGGATTTAGAGGTATCTAACAAAATACAGTGAAAATATATTGTTCGATGAAATAGACGATTGTTGCTTAATAATCTGTCTGGTTTTGAAATGATTACTGTCAAAAGATATGATAAACTGGGTCTATATTAGAACATCAAAGTTTCAAAACTTCGAATGTTCTAATATCAACCCCTATTCAGCAAACGCTGACAACATCGAACATGCAGAACAGCGAATTTTTTCCTAGGGAAAAATTTGCTGTTCCAAAACACATACACACAACACAAGCACACCAAACACACAGCAATCCACACACATACACCTAAAATCTTACATCTAACCCTACACTAAACTGTACATACACCACTAACTATCCACTTACCTTAACCCAAAGCCTAACCCTAAGGTCAGTCACTATCCCACACTCACCTCACTCGCACCCTAACCCTAACTCACGTACCCCGCCCTAACCCTCACGTCCATACAATCGCACACTTACCTGAGCAGCGCCCTAACCCTAACTCACTTAACCTGCACTAACCCTCACGTCCACTCAATCACACACATACCTAACTCTAACTCACCTAACCCGCACCCAATTGCACACTTACCTGAACCCGACCCGTAACTTTCCACCACAGTGCTGAAAATAGCAAAGTGACAGAAACGGACAACTGAATTCTTTCCCTAGGAAAAAATTTGGTTTACTGTAGCTTCACTATTTTCAGCGTTTGCTGAATAGGGGTCGATATTAGAACATTCGAAGTTTTGAAACTTTGATGTTCTAATATTGACCCAATAAACCTAACATGTTCAACCTAATATGTTCCTCCACAGCGATATTATGATCTTCCTGATACTCCAAAACCTTGTTTTAGGGTAATGCCTTTAGTTTGTCATTCATCTTCTGAACATACTTCAAAGCTGGTTGTTTTGCTGTTCATAAGGCTGACTTATATGATGTTACAGTGAAGGAAACAAAGTATAACATCAGTCAAGTCTTCTAATACCCTTCCCCAGAACTACAATTCCCCTCATCCTCAATAACTGAGATTTAGGAAATTTTTTGATCATATGCTCTGGACAACTACATTGACAAACCAGAATATATGTCCCTTTCAGGGTAGCCATTGGCAAGACAGCTCTTTCAAAGACTGGGCGAGACTGTTAGAGCCATAGCCGACCTTAGGCATAGGCAAACTAGGCAGCTGCCTAGGGTGCCACTATAGCAGGGGTGCTTTTGCAGTAATCTGGATGGTGTAGGTAGACCAGGATAGGGGCACATGGTAGTGATGGGGGGACGTTGTGGAGACTCTTTGCCTAGGGCACCAGTTGACCAAAGGCCATCACTGGTTGGGACCAGCATCTCGCTGACATCAGAAATCAGAAAACAATATAGGGGTTCCCTAACTCAGCTATAAGAGTATCTTTTTTGCTGAAAATAAATGTAAACTTCTTAGAGATAAAAGCTAACAGATATCTTTGTATAACTGTTTGATGAAATGAAAGTTCAAAAGCTTGAAATGAAAAACAGGAGTCTTATGGGCTTGAAATGAAAAATTGATAAAAATGTAAAGTATTTCAGACTACAGTACTGTGTACATCTACAAATCTGTGTATGCAGTTAGTGTAATGTAGCTGTATAAGCTGTAAACATATTATTCTTGTGCCTCCCTTACTGCGTTTGTATAAGCACTCATCCTCTGTGAGTAGTACTTTCATGTTAACTGCTTTATAGATAGATTAGTTGTCTCCAGTTGTTTGGAAACCAGCTGGTTATATTCCTGTTGTTAATAAATTGTGTTTATTGGACCTACTTTGTGGCTGAAAAGGGTCTGTAGGCTAGCCCACTCACCAATTAAACAGATTAGATAGGTTGATAGTTAGCTAAATAGATAGATAGATAGATACATAGATACATAGATAGACAAAAGAGAAGACAAATATGTTTTATTTTCTGTTATATGCTAACACATGAGATACTGTGGAGGCCATCGGTGGCCCAAATGTAAGAGATGAAAAGTGAAAATGGCAATAAGATAAAAGATTATGCTCTTTCTGTGGGATGACTGTATTAGAATAGGTGTTTTGCATGTCCACTGTTACTATATAGTAATAGCATGGCTAGGGACGGTGGACGGGGGCAACTGCCCCAAGCACAAAGTGTTTGAGGGAGTGTGATCAGCCAACCCGGATCTCTCTTTAATGCAATACTGGCTTTAAAAAGCTGGTATTGCATTTGTGATCAAACCTGAGAGCTGTAGCACTCCATCTATGGTCTAAACTGTAACAACTGCTTGCTGTATTGTAACAAGTAGTTTTCTACATTTTAAAAGTCAAAAAAAAGAAATTATCTTTTTTTTTAACTAAAACCTGAGCATTGTAATGCTCCATACAGGCAGGGCATAAATTGTGGTAACCATTTGCTACATTTGTAGGAAGCAGTTTACTATTCAGTTTAAAAGTTTTTTTTTTTTTTTTTTTAACGAAAACATGAGCACCACAGTGCTCTGTGCAGACAGGCTATAAACTGAAGCAATTGTTTGCTACAGTTTAAATGAAGAAATCATTATTTGTTTCATAAAAAAATGTAGGAGGAGGGTTGGAGACAAGGCACAGAAACAGAACTTGAATGGCTGGGCAGGAGATAGTGCGGGAATTGAGGGAACTGATTATTTTTTTCGCTGTCCAATGGAAGAGCTCAGGGGGGAGTTTGACTCTAACTGTAATAAGCAGAAATCTCCAGTGCTGCTTTTTTTTTTCTTCATTTGAAGAGCTGAGGGGGTAGGGTGCTGGTGTGTGATACTGGCACAGGGTGTGGTTGAGCCAGCTATGTTTCTGCTAAATAGGACCCCTTCTCTGTAAAGGGCAATACTGTCTTCTGTGTTACTATCATTCTGAACTTTTTTTCTTGGATAAAGTTGTTCAGGTCTGAGAGATCTAAATCCTGCTTCAAGGTGATGCCATTATTCTGGAACCTGAACTAGTCTGGAGTAGAAGCCTTGACCTTCCTATCTTGCTCCTAAATCAAACTCTGCAACCAAAATAAATCATTGATATGTCATCCAGAGATACTAAGAATGAGCTTGCTTGTCTCACACACAGAAATACTGGAGGTAATGTAATCATTGACTAAGACAGAAAATTTGATCTTCACTTTCAGGCCACCATTAAAAAAAAAACACATCAAAGCCTGGCCTACTAAATAGTGTCAAACCTTTTGTCACTGACAGTGCTTGGAAAACAACAGCCTCTGCTTATTTGCCCCTAATCCTGCTTTATACAGCTACTATTTGCATAAACTTAGAAACAATTGGCTATTCAAGTTTTAGCAATGTTACAACAACATTTCAAAATTTAATGCACCATGCTACTCAGCCCTTAAACATCTTAGCTGGATTGAACTGCCCTATTAACTCACCTTCTAACAAGAAATAGTAGCTACAACATTCTATTAACCTGATGAATGTCCTTCTCTAAATAATGTTCTTGAATGGTACTGATAAGGTACTTTATACAAAATAACTTCATGCAACGCAGTTCAACAGAGTAGAGAGATCTCCTTTATTATAAAAGAACACATATACGTGGGTGGGACACTAAGCAATCGTGGTCGTATCTCCCAGAACAGAGAAACTGCAGTCATTTTATACTGTAAAAGCTTATGAGCAAACATTCTGTTATCTGTCAGACTATATCGACTAACCAACTAAAACTAGACTCCTCTGTACTGTTTTGCTTACTGCGTATCTGTGCCTTTCCTTACTAGGCATATGTTCCAATCTGCCACATTGGCACTTAGGAAATAGCAAGACAGTGTAAAAAACTCAAGACAGGCCTAAGCTGTCAGGATCCATACTGAAACAAAATGGATTCTGCTTCTAAAGAAAGAGTATTATACAAAACACTGAACATTTTTTTCTGTCTTACACTTTTCCATTCTCAGTACTGTCCAAGCAGACTGCACTCAAAAGTTAAATTACTTGTCTCTGCTTCCAAATCTCACAACACTATTGGAGATGCTTTATATTCTAACTTTGCAGCCAAATTATGGAATTTTACTTCAATTTCCAATAGACATTTAGAAAACCTGCAATCCTTTAAAACACAACTTGAGCTGCATCTCAAAGACACTTGTCTTTGCCCTCTGCCTCAGGTAATACCCACAATACTTTCATAACAAACAACCTTCATTCTTCACCTGCATCCCCAGCTTTAATACCACCACTTTTAGCCTAGTAGACTAGTAATTAAAGTTGATTACTTAAGCCTTATTACTAGCCATTCACTCCACTTCTCCTTCTTCTATATTTTTCCTCTTCTTATCAAGAAATATATTTTCTTCTTTTTATTTCCCTTCATGTTTTATTCTCATCCATCTTTCAGACTTCTTCTTTTCCTGACCACATTTACTTCTTTTGCCCTGCCCTACTTTACCTTTACTTTTCATCTCACATACTTACTGAATATTATACTTATTCCATTTAATTTGTTTTTTTCTTTTCTCAGTTTCAGAACATGTCATTATCCTTTACCTCAATTCTTATACAAAGTCGTAAACAACATTTTTCTACTTGCAATACAACATGCTATTAATTTGTCTCTGGTCATGATTCATATGTGGGAGGTTGGCATAATGATTAAGGTGTTTACCTTACAGATGCAAAGTGCAGAATTTGATTCTCACATGGGGTAATTGGCTAGGCTTAAAGGAAAACTCCACCCTAGAACTAAAATATCTGTTTCTAGGCTTAAAATTGCCCTTGCGATCGTTAGCTTAGTAAACATCTATGAACCTATATCAATAATGCTACTCCAGTACTATGTTGAAATGTTTTGTTTCATCATGTATGTTTGGAAAAGTGGATGTTGCTGTTCATAGAATTTAACTTGGGTATAAATTTACATATACAATACAATACCTAATACATATCGAAAGAAATTTACCTATACAGTCAAGAAAATGTGTAAAAGGAGGTGGAGCCTAGATGGCTAACTGAGAGCAGTGAATTTTGAGAGCTCCAGAAAGTAGTATAATAATATAGGAACATTTTATTATTTTCAAGTTTAAAACATCAGAAATCTATAGATAAACTACTAAACTACATAAATATCAATTTTGGTGGAGATATGCAAAAATTTTCCTGTCAAGTAACTTGGAGATATATTGAGTCACCACTGAGTATGAGCAACTCAAGGAATTCTCATCCAGATGCTGCCATGAAAAAAGAACTGGAATTGATGACATCTACCTTACAGGAACTATCTTTGAAGATGGTTGGCTTTAAAAATGACTTAGAAAACCTCAAATTAAATTCTCAAAAACAGACTAATACTCTTAAGGAACTATTACAGCAACATCATACAAAAATAACAAATATAGAGACTTCTCTAAATGACACTGAAGGGAGACTTAAAGAGGAAGAATTCTAAAAAAGAATGTATGCTTAAACAGAATACATGGCTGCTTAAGAAACAAATCCTTGGACTGATGCCAGAAAGAAGAAACAGAAAACTGATTCCAAGATAGCTGTCCCAAAAAAATAACTCTTACAATTACATCTTTCAAAGTATTAACTAATATGGTAGATCACTTGTGATCTGTTTTTATTTTAAAAAAAGGAGGGGTTTCTTAAACAACCGAGAAACAGTAATGATTTATTTAGAATGTTCAAAGAGTCCAGTAATTCTTCACAAACAAAGGTATGTCAAATGGGTTACTATTTACATTATATATAAGCCAAACAAAGCAACATATAATATAAACATAGACGTTTCTATTCCCCTACTTAAACTCAATGAATACTTATCTTGTTCATTTTTCATTGTTTTTACTTATAATAATTTAAGTAATTAATTAACTAATTCAACAAGGTACCATTCATCAGAGTTCAGACTCAGATGTAACAAATTAAAATTATATATAATAGCAGTAACGGTAAAGTGTTTTGAAAAAAATGCTGGCATGGAGACTATTGCCTTCTTTAGTTAAAGTACGATTTAGAAATGTCATGTATATCCTGGTTGAATAATAGTAGCAAGCTCTTAGTACAAATGTCATTATTATTCTGTCTAAAACATAAATATCAATTATGGCAACACATCTCTCACATTTGAAGATGATGGGTCAGGAACACTGGACATCATAGCTTCGAGTGCTGTTTGATCAATCCTGATATGGTGTGCGTGGATGCAGCCATGTCTGGCAGCTAGTACAAATGTCATTATTATTCTGTCTAAACATAGTTAATATAAATTTTGACAGGTATCATAGCTTTGAGTGCTGTTTGATCAATCCTGATATGGTGTGCATGGATGCAGCCATGTCTGGCAGCTAGTACAAATGTCATTATTATTCTGTCTAAACATAGTTAATATCAATTATGGCAGGTATCATAGCTTTGAGTACTGTTTGATTAAGCCTGACATGGGGTATGTGGATGCAGCTGTGTCTGGCAGCTGTTATATGTTGTTGTTTTTGTCTCTGGAAAGCTGTGGGTTGCAGCTTGCTCATCTATTAGGAAGAGACATTTGGTGTTTTAGCCTGAATCCAGGGGAAGGGGGTGGATAGAACTGATTTTGGATATTTTGGCAGAGAATGGTTTGTTTGTACATCTGCTGAGTGAGAGGTGGGAGGGCTGGAGTAGTGTGTTGTCTCTTGTTGAGAAGTTTTTTGTTTTTTGTTTTTTTTTTTATCTGTTTGTTCTCTGTTCTTTTCCTGGCTGCTGCCTTGCTGAAAGGGTGGGAATTTAGGCTTGAAGTTGCAGTGAAATGAAGCTTTGCTTCAGGTGCATTGTGAGCCTCTGGTATGCAGTACATATACGCATTAACAGAAAAAGATGCTCCCAGGTTGCTATGGTAATGGAGACAGAGTGACAATAATGCTTAATGGCTCTGAGGAGCCTTCAAGAAGATTCTTGGCAATGACGTTTTTAGTTTAAAAAAATATATAATAAAATGGCTGTTTTAAACTACATGTACACATATTGATGGTCTCCCAATACTTCGTTTAGCTCATTAAGTTGATTCTTGATAAAACAAAACACACACAATACTTATGTAATGTATGATTTTAGTAAATCTAGACATAAAATATGTAATCGTCATATAAGATGAAGCAGTCTGCTGAATTTAGATATTAAAGACAGGATTTAATAACATGGGCTTGTGTATAATGACACTACTGTCTTAACTTGTCATAAATAACATATACTACATTGAACATCAAGGGGAAGCATGATGATTTTCTTATATAAGTAAATATATATAACAAGTCATGTAATTGCTTTAACCTGAATTGTAGTTTTTGTAACCCATCTTGACCATATATAATATTTAAGCGGTTATGAAGGTAACTAATGTTTTATACATGACATCAAACTGACAAAGTTGTTTAAGAGAAACAATAGAAGCCTGAACTTGAAATGTCACAGAATATAACAATCATATTCTGACCAAATAGTATTAAATTGACAATAGATGGTTTAATAACATGGGTTTGAGTATAATAATACTACTGTTTTAACTTGTTATAAATGACATACACTATATTGAACATCAAGAAGCATGATGATTTTCTCATATAGGTAAATGTGCATAACAATTCATTTAATTGCTTTAACTTGAATTGTGGTTTTGTAACACATCTTGACCATACATAATACTCAAGCTGTTACCAAGGTAAATAATGTTTTATACATGACATCAAACTGAAAAAGTTGTTCAAGGGAAACAATAGAAGCCTGAACTAGGAATATAACAGAATGTAACAATCACATTCTGAACAAATAGTATTAAAGTGACAATAATCACTCAGTTTAACCTTTGCTGATTATAGAAAATAGAATGTTGCCATTTAAATCTAAAAACTTTCAGTATATGCCATAAAATGGCAATTTATGAATATGGAAAGGGAACTTGTAATCATTAATCACAATAAGTGAATTTGTTGTTTTTAACCTATAATTTCACTCATTTTATAATAAGAAATGACAGATATGAAAATCCTTATGTGTAGGAAATGGGGGGAAGAGGGATGCACTGATACTTAAAATGTACTAACTTTTATCAATATTTGCATAAAACAAACTTGATGCTTTAAGTAAGTTAGCAACAAAGTGATTACTTAAATGCTGGTAAACAATGAAATATAACTTCTGATATATCCAGTAAAATACATTGTATTATAAACATTAGGTATACATATTATTACCATCTATTTATATTAAGTAATAAATTTTGAAAGACTTCATCAGTAAGGGTGAATATGTTAAATAACTGTGTGCTATAATTTTTTACTGGGGTTTTATATATGATACATACTACTTTACTATGATTGAAATGCTTGTCATCTATCTTTCATGTAAATATTAATTGCTTATACAATAAGTAGACATTTATATTGTATCAGAATTCTGTCTAATCTCCAATAATACTATATCTGTTCAAAATAATATAAATATTGCTTATTCCTATTACAAATATTCTCCATATGATAATTCAATTTATGGAGCTCAGATGTTCTGGATTGTCAAAGTATGAGTGATAATCTGATGGACTTAGGTATATTGCTTATTCCTATTACAAATATTATCCATATGATAATTCAATTTATGGAGCTCAGATGTTCAGGATTGTCAAAGTATGAGTGATAATTTGATGGACTTAGGTTTATCCATCAGATTAGGAATGATTTTCATTCCATTGCTAGTGTGGATCTTAGTTTTGTTAACATTTCTTAATTTAAATTTGTTATTTCACAAAAATATTTTTAGCATGCCTGACCAAAACATTACTTTATTGGTAAACACTCAAAGTATAAAACTGATAATTTCCTTTAAAAGCTCACGCATATATTTTATAGTTATCAGAGGAAAATGTTTAATAGCCACAATAAAACAAAAAATACATAGTCTAAATAACCTAAGATGGATTTAACTTTATTATCTTTAAATACCAATGGCTTAAACAATCCTGGCAAGAGATCAAATCTACTGAAATATTTAAAACTGAACAAAGCACAAATTGTCTTCCTTCAAGAAACTCATTTCAAAACAAATGACAATTACAAATGGAATCCTAAGGAATATATGATATTGGTGCAATCCACTTATAAGACAAAGACAAAAGGGGTAACAATTTTATGGAAAACAAATGTGATTAGCCCAGAAATCATTTATAAGTATGAAGGTAAAGAAGGCCTTATGGCATTAGTAATAGTTAAATATAATAATAGAACATGGACCCTAGCCAATCTATACTGGTTCCCAGAGATTGGATCAGGAACTGTTAAAAACACTTGGATTTCATTTCCAATAATTATAAAGGCAACTTAATATTAGGAGGAGATTTTAACTGTATATTTGATATTTCTGAAAATACAAATAAAAGACCACTGTGTACATCTGCTGTAGCAAAGGTTTTAAACAAGTGGGTAAAATCATTTCATCTTGTAGATACTTTTAAATTTAAAAAAGATAAATCTTTGTTGTTTTCCCATCAAGATCACAGATATGGTACCCAAACTAGAGTAGATAAATTATTTGCTGCCCATGACTTACACTATAAAATCATTAATTTCTTAATCACTCCCTGCCCCTTTTCAGACCACAATTCATTGATATTAAAATTTTAAAATGGGTACAAACCTTTAATCTTTAACTCCAGAGAATATAACTAAAATTAAAGAGTTCATACCCTGGTTGTTATCTGAGTTACAGTATTAATGACACCACAGAGATAAATAAAATAATGATATGGGACTCATTAAAAGCTTACATATATGGTAAAACCCTAACTTGGTATAAAAAAGCAGAGAATGGGATTCTGAATTATTAGATCTACAATCCAAACTTTTGTCAATAAAAGCTGAAAAAAATCAAAATCATTTGGAAATGAAAAAGAAAGTAGAATTATTAAACAATGAAATTCTAATACATAAAACTAGTTTAGCTTTAGAAAAACTAAAAATTAATACCTTGGCCACTTCTCCCAAATATCTACATAAGTTATCCACAAGAATCAAAATACAATCAAAAGCTAATAACATTAAAAGCATATTTCAAGAAAAGAAAGGGAAAAATGTCTCAGATATATGTGACATTCTTGATGCCTATACAAATCACTATATGGAACATTTCCAAAAAGAAAACATACATATTGATCAATTAAATCTAGATGAAAAATGTTCTAATATAAAAAAAACTGAAAAATTAACACTAGATCTGCAAGCACCCATATCCTATAAAGAAATTACAGATACAATAAAAGAGGGTAAAAATAATAAAGCTCCAGGTATAGATGGCATAATTATGGAAATATATAAACTTTTTCCTTCAAAGATACTATCCCTCTTCCAGAAAACTCTATTAGAAATTCAGTCACAAGCT
This sequence comes from Protopterus annectens, assembly GCF_019279795.1. Lineage (NCBI taxonomy): Eukaryota > Metazoa > Chordata > Ceratodontiformes > Protopteridae > Protopterus > Protopterus annectens. The sequence goes on along the minus strand of NC_056733.1, from coordinate 1,981,033,200 downwards.
TTAATACCACCCTCTTGGAGATATTCCTTAATCACACCAATCCTAAAGGAAAACAAATCCCCAAACCTCTGTACCTCATATAGACCTATATCATTATTAAATAATGACTATAAGATATTTATGACAATATTAACTAATAGAATGAAAATACCACGATCTAAAACAATAAATAATGATCAAACTGGATTTATATATCATAGACACACACATGACAATATTAAAAGGATAATTTCTCTTACATATTATATTAATAAAGAAACAATCATAATTGGCTTAAATATAGAGAAAGTCTTTGATTCCCTGAATTGGGACTATTTATTCAAAATTCTGGTGTTATTTGAATTTCCTCATCTACTAAAGAATATATATACAAATAATTTAGCATATGTTAAGTTAGGTCCTTTCACCTCTGAATCTACACATATAACAAAGGGTAATAAACAAGGATGTCCCATGTCACTGATTCTATTTGCTTTGGCTATTGAAATATTGGCAGATTCAATAAGCAGCAATGCAAAAATCAAAGGAGTAGATGTTTATGAACAATACAATTCTAAAGTAATGCTCTTTATTATTATTAACATTATCCAATACAAAAGAGACATTAGAAGAATTAGATATTTTAATTGACACATTTTACAGGACTTCAGGACTCCATTTCAATAAATCAAAATCAAACTTTGTATTTTTAAATAAAAAAAAAGAATTGCAGATGAAGGGAAATCACAATATAGGGAAACAAGAATCTACCTTAAAATATCTAGGAATCGAGTTATGCAAGGATAATAATGAATTAGTCTCAAAAAACTGCAATAATATCATCAATACAATTAAAATCTCTGTGGAAAAGTGGAACAAAATAATATTAATTTTTGAAGATAGACTACAGTTAATAAAAATGGTTTTACTACCCAAGATTCTATATATAGCTTTGGCAATACAACTGTTACCAGAAAGGAATATACTCAAAAAAATAAACGCATGCCTAATAAAATGTTTATGGTTTCCCAAAAGAAACAGAATAGCTTTAATACATCATATCAGACCATGGAAACAGGGAGGATTAAACGTTCCTGATATAGAAACATATATAAAAGCATCAATATCTAAAAGAATCTCAGGTCGGATAAGTCCAAATTATTCTGCAAATTGGAAAGAATTACAAACTTTAATATCAATAAATGAATTTGATTTACAAAAACATTTTCAAATAGGGAAAAACAATTTGCCATGGCACATATTATGTATTAGTATGCAATATAACATACCTAAGCCCACTAAAACTCATATGATTAATTATTACATTGACTCATTTAGGAAAATTATTATTGCAAATATAGATTTAAAAATCTGGTTTGATCTTTTAACACCATTCATAGTTACAAATTGATGTTCACATAAAATATACAGAGAAATAATTAATTTGTGGGAACAGAAAAGATTTGTTTGCTGGTTTCAATGTATTAAAGAATGAAAAGTTCTGGATATACAAACAATAGAAACAACATATAAAATTCCACAACAAGACTGGCTAACTATGCTAAGCATTCTGACGTATTCACAAGATTTATGCAGAATAATTAGTAATTCTTCATTTAAAGATATGCCTAAACTTACGAAATACCTATATGAAGTCATATATAATGATTATGACATGGGAAATGGTATTTCAAAATTTTACAAGATATTGATAAATTATAAAACAACACCCATTCCTCATATTGGAATTATATAACAAAAGGATACTCATTGCAGCTAACTGAAGAAATTAAATCAAATATTTTATTATCAATAAAACATACATTCTGTACACAATACTGGAAAGTTTTTAATTGGAAGTGCTTGCAGAGAGCATTCTTAACTCTAGATAGAATTACTAAAATTAATTCTTCCACAAAGAGAATATGTTGGAGGTATGAGCAAATACACAATGCAGATTGGAATCACATTTTTGACTGTGTTAAAATTAAGCCATTTTGGAATGATATTAAAAACTTTTTACAAGCTTTATTTAATGAATCATTTAACTTATCTAAAGCTCTAGTATTATTAAATGTGTACAAAGGTCCACATTTGAATGAGTCAAATATGTATCTAGCTTGGACAATACTTGCAATCTCAAGGAAGTGTATAACAAGAAGATGGAATGCAAACACAATACCAGCTTTGGAAGACTTCTACAGCCTACTGAAGACCACAACATTGTTGGAAATTAAAATTAAAGAATTAAGGATTCATCCTAAGCCATTTAGTAACAATCCATGGAAAAAAGTCTTATCATTGATTGACACTTTACAATAACTGATAACTGGATTGTTATACCTATAAAGTAATTGTATATATTGAGCTCTGTTATAGTGTCAGGCTGATGTAAATAGTGCACATAGTTATTTAAGATGTTATATACAAATACTCTGGAATTTATTCAACTGTATTTGAAAAATACAAATTTTTGAGAAAAAAAAAAAAGAAAATGTGCAAACATTTGCACTTTGTGTTATTTCTGTTAGTATTATACTGAAGTTTTTTTTCTTCGAGCTCCACTACTTGTTGTCCAGTCAGACTTTACCAGTAAACAAAAGCAAATAAATAAATGGATTTAATGGTGGATGGATAAAATAAGACCTGCTCTTTCAGATACCAAGGCTGACTTATACAATGTCACAGAGTATGGGGGGGAAATCACCGTAAGGTTTTGGATGAAACAGCAGTATAACCTTGAATCTTTATTTGTATAACCTACTTTCTCTAGTTATTAGTTGACAAGAGGTTAGAATTTGCTGTAAATTAATTCCCAAAGATAATACAGAATGAGAAGATGGGATCCATATGTAGTCAGTTTGATGACTTTTGTTGGTATTTCCCTTTCCCTCCACAACATGAAACAGATAGCAACTGCTTACCTCTGCCTGGTTTCTGGCCTTGAGTCTGTTTATAATAGAATGGTTTATGATAAAATGTTTGTGTATAGTTGGGGTATTATCTGACAAAACTCATGTGGCTATTGTCACAGGTGCCACTTCTTAAAGCAAATAAGTTAACCATTTGTGTATCAGAGGGCTCAGTTTTGGCCCTTTCCTGCTTGGCAAATATTTCTTCAACCTTCAGGCCAGCATACCGACAGCTATAAATTAGGTGTCATTATTCGATCTTCAACTAACAAACAATTGCTCCAATGTGGTTTAGGGCATGTTAATAACTGGTGCAAAAACAATCACCTCAAATTTAATGTAAAAAATGTAGCATGGTTCATTTTGGTAAACAAAACAGCTTCACTTACCATACAGGAGATGCACCCCTCCAATCAAACACTGTTTTATGGGATCTAGGTACTCCAGTTCATAATTTCTTATAATTTGGGCATCATGCCTCCACAGTAGTTCAGAAAGCCTTTTGTCTGACTCATTTGATTTCCAAAGATATCTCCGCTAAATCCAAAGCCCATTATTGAATGCACCTTTTGGCATGTTTTTATCTAAACATATCACACAAGTTGAGAAACCTCAGAGATTCATAACTAAAAAGATCAATGAGCTTATAAATCTTCATTATCAGGAGAGACAAGCAGCCCTTTCCTACTCATTCTCTTAGAGACTCCTCCACACAGATATGTGTCTAGCCCTTCGAATCATAGGTTCATAGGTTCATAGGTAGGTACTAGGCTATCGCCCAAAGGCCTAAGTAAGCCTAGCCAACAAGGTTCCCTGGCTTACGTCACCCAAGAAAGTTATTTTTCTGTGCTCCCTGTCAAGCAGAGTCACAGAAGTGATCCCCGGGGTGTATTTCCTATTTCCTATCAACTTATCAAGATTTTTCTTGAAGAGTACTAATGAAGAACTTTGCTTGACATAGATGGGTAGCTTGTTCGAGAGAATGGGAAGTCTCTGGGACAGGAATCTATCCCTCCAGCAAGTCCTGTTTATTGTGGTGAGAAGGTTTAGGTCCCTAGAGCATGTAGCTCAGAAGGACTGAGATTTCTTTATGTGTAGCATGTCCAACAGCTCTGGGTTTGACATAGCTTTATATGTTAGGCAGAGATCACCTCGGAGTAGGCGATATGCTACGGAGTAAAGCTGGAGTTTTTTGAGACAGTCAGTGTAGGGCATCTGTTTGAGGCTAGTAATCCTCTTTGTGAGGTATTTCTGTGGCCTTTCCAGCTGCTGCAGATGTCTTGTGAGCTACATTCCAAAAGGGGTGTTGTGCTCTATAATGGGTCTAATGAGTGTCGAATAGAGGGGAACAATGACCTCTTTTTTTCCTACATGAGAACCCTTTTGTGATGAGGTGTGCCATGTAGAAGGATTTCCTGACTACTGTGGCAATGTGATTATCAAAGGAGAGACTACTCTCCACCTGGGTCCCCAGGTCTTTTATCACACATCCGGCATTAAGTAGACTGACGCCTATGTGGTAGTTCATGGGTATAGAGTTTTTACCAAAGGGGATGACAATGCACTTTTTGGCATTGAGCTTGAAGCCATGGCTTTGACACCAGGCATCTGTCTCAGTGAGGCCCTTCTAGGATGTCCACATCATTTGGGGACTCAACTATGGCTCCTAGTTTGCAGTCATCTGCGAACTTCATTAGCCAAAGGCCTTCTGTGTTAGCCTGTACTTCAGAGAAGTAGATAGCAAACAGGAGAGGTCCCAGGATTGAACCCTGTGGTACTCCACTTGTCACTGGTTTGAAGTCAGATTTGGAGTCTGCAACTTTTACAGTGTGGGTACTGTCAGTGAGCCAATTGGCAATCCAGTTTGTAATGCTTTGTAAATGTATGTACAGAGAACCAAGTTGCTTCCCCTAGAATACTCCTATAATCCACTCTAAAAAAAAAAAAAGCCAAAGCACTACTAGAAGGGACACTAACCCTTCCCAGACGTGGCTTGTTATGGTGAGAATAACAGAAACAGCATGAGACAACCATCTAGAAATAGTCTGCTTTGACAACAGTTGTCCTTTCTTCTTACTTTCATAGAAGACAATCATCTTTCCTGAAGAACTGAGTTTTCTCTAGGTAATATCTGAGCTGCCTTCAAACATCCAGATTATGCAGTATCTTTTCTTGTTTGTCTTTGAGATCAGGAAAAAAGGCAAGGTGATTAATAGTCTGTATCAAGGTAAATTCTAAAACTACTTTAGGCATAAGAGAGGATCAGTTCTCAAAGTAGCCCTGTCCTTTGTATAATGAGGTAGGGCTGACTCACCGTAAAAGCTTGTAACTGAGATACTCTCTTAGTTGAAGTCAGAGCAATGAGTAAAACAGTTTTCCATGTTAATAACCTCAGCTCAGCCTGAAGAGCTGGTTCAAATGGAAATAAAGAATTACCTTTTTAAGTACAAAGCTAATATCTAAAGAAAGATCAGCTTCTTTTCTAGGTGGAAGGGTATGTAACCCCTTTAGAAACTGCTTGACTTGAGGATCATTAGAAAGGAGGGAAGATCCAAGGGCAGACCAGCACAAAAGGCTGACAGATGAAGCGTGATAGAGGAGAAAGAAAGCAAGAAAGTCCAGAATACAGTAACATACACATAATTAATAACTATCCTGGTTGCTTGAATGGCACCAACTAGAAAATCTTTTCCACTTACACATATATAGTTTCCTAGTAGCAGGTTTTAGCCTCCTTCAATACCTGGTGAATGTCCCCAGAAAAAAAAGTTTTTAAAAGGTACAGTAAACTCTCAGTTAACCAGCACCCATGGGGATTGGTAGATGTTGGATAACTGTAATTTCTGGTTGCTTGAGAGTTACTATTAAAAAATAGGCCTGAATAATACTGTACCCTATACAATTTGTTTGGTTTGACTTGTTCTCAGGTTGGAAAGAGAGGGCATTTATTCATATCTTCCTTTTTAAAACTCTAAAAATGTAAGGTATGTTTCTGCGAGGGGAAAACAGAAAGTGCAATATATGAAAAGTGTACTGTATTTCTTCAATTGTTTTTGCCGGTTGATAGAGAGTGCTGGATGCTTGAGTTCCAGTTAACTGAGAGTTTACTGTATTAACATTTTATGATCCAAAATAAAAATCTATCACTCAGGCAGTCAAATGAAGAGTTTTTAGGTTGGGGTATATCAAACAACCCCAGTCTTGTGGGAGTAAATCCAGTCACTGGGAAAGCCTGTGGTAATTGCCACTGGCTAGTTTCAAAGCAAGAGAGAATCACTGTTGCCAGCACTATCTTTGGAGAGTCCTTCTTTTCCTTTAGAAGAACCACAAATATCAGTAGAAATGGTGGAAAAGCACAGAGGAACATTCCCATCCATGGAAATGAGAAAGTAGCTGTCTTCCAGGCTTGCTTGCAAGGAATCCTAGAGCATAATTCCTTTAGTTGTCTGCTCTGACAGGATACAAACCAATCTACTTGAGGTGTTTCTAGAGCTGGATAAATTCTTGGAAGACCCAGTGTGAAGTTTCCATTGGTGATGGTCTGTCCTGTTCCTGCTTAGCATGTCTGCTACAAAGTTTTCTTCTGATGGAATATGTGTAGCTTATAGAGTCAAAGTGAACTGAATTGCTATCTCTGTGACTATCATAGCAAATCTGCAAAGGAGGTAAGCTCTGGTAATTATCTGTTTGTTTATGTACTATATCACCGTGGTGTTATCTGTGAAAACTTGCAGCAATCCCAGAGACCAGAGAAAATTCAAAGCATTTATGACTGCCAATATCTGTATGACATTTATCTGTTTATGTCTGCCTTGTTTGTTCCACATACATTACAACTTCACCCCATTTGAACCCACTCCCCAATCCAGTTATGAAGAGGAGGCAGAGAGAATGAAACACCTGGATTTCAAGAGAACTGGTCTATTTACCACAGAGCCCACCTTGTGACAAATAACAAAATGGTGATCAAAAAATATAAAAGGTAAAGCTGATGAGTCCAGACTGAGCCAAGGTACCAATGATTTTTTCTCATGTAAGGTCTAGCCAGAGGAATCATATGAATCATAAAAGCCATTTACCACAGGATCCTAAGAAATTCCCTGGCAGATTCCTGGTTTTGAGTGGAAAACTTAGGAAGAACTTTTGGAACATTCCAACTTTGTAGGAAGGATAGCCTTTCCCAAGGCAGAATCTAACAGACATCCCTGGAAAACAATTATGTGAGATGGGATAAAGGAAGATTTCAGTAAGTTCCCTTGAAACAACTAGACTGAGTAGAAGATTCTGAACACTTTCTAAGGCTCTTAACAGCTGAAATAAGAGTCTGCAAATATAATGCAGTTGTCCGAATATGGAAAAAATATGAATACCTTAGAGTCTGCAATAAGCAATTACTGGATCTACCTACATTGTAAATAACTCTGGAACTGTAGATTGCCCAAGGGTTAAGAAAGAGAGACAAAGAATGATAGCCAGAGACAGATAAAAAATCTTACAGAACATCTGAAATGTTTGTCAATGGGAATGCGATGGTAAGCATCTTTTACATCTTGCTTTAACATGAACTAGTGGTAACAGGATCTGAAGGGACAACATTTTAAACGTTGGTACCTCTACAAAATGATTGAGAAAGAAGAGGTCTAGCACAGGCCTTCAAGTCCCTTTTCTGTATGGCAACAGAAAAATCTTTGAATAAAATTCTTTGCCCCTCTGGTCTGTGCACACACGTTCTATGACTCCCTGAAATAAAATTCAATCCAGTGTAGGAGATCCCCTGGAAAGGAGGGAGGGAGGGAGGGAATCCCATTGCCTAATGTACCTCTGTTGGATGATTTTCACAGTCCAATGTCCTGAAAGATTGCATGATTTTTTTGACAGTCGTTGATTTTTACAGGCTTTCCCTTTCTTTTTAGAGACTCTGTGCTACTGCTTTTTAAAATTCTGTTTGAAGGCAACCTGCTGCTTTAATTGCTTACTGCAAAGGGGAGTCAAGGAGGAAGGAACATTTTTATTTACCTTAAAAAGGTAAAATTGGAAATCTTGGATTACCCCTTGTATTAATTTTCTCCTCTCATCAAACCTCTTAAGAACCTCATCTGCAGAAGGGACAAACAGAACTTTCTTGTACATGGGGAAAATTTAAAATTTCAGTTTTAACATCTTCAGGAAGATTTGGGGAAATTACCCAAGTAAATCGTCTGCGCCAGAAACAGCACCAGCACTGGAGATAGTATCTGAAGTTTTACAAGAACATTTTAAGGTATGTTTAACAACATGAGCAGCAGACATAAAAAGAGCCATTCAAGGAAATTTTTGCCTCAGAAAAGGGAAGATTATCAGTAAGCTTCTTCATGTTCCCTAAAGTTAGAACTAAAAACTTTAACATATACTGCGGTGGTGGTGCTGCGGTAGCGTTGTCGCCTCACAGTTAGACATTGCCCATTCGATTCTCAGTTAGAGCGTCTTCTGTGTGGCGACATGTGTGAATGGGCATTCCTTCGTTGAAGGTTGTGCGTTAGGTCCAACAAGCCAGCATGTAAAAATCTACTGCCAATCATTAGTGGACCGGAGTTCCGCTGTGGCGACCCCTAACCAGGAAAAGCTGAAAGACACAAACAATATGCATATATGCAGCTGTAACCTGTAGAAATAAGTGTAGGACAAACCCCAGAAATGTAAGCCCTCACAGCAAACCATAATATCAACAAGCTTTACCATAAAAGGAAGAGAATTTTGACCAAAAGTAAGAAGAGTAATTCCCATAATGCGAGAGCCCTTGTCTTTAAAATAAACAAACAACTCAGGAACTTAATAAAATCCACCAAAGACAAATTTGCTGAGCTGATTGTGAACAATGCTATCTTCACTGATGCCTAACATACAGCGAACCTACTGGTCAATAAATTTAGCTCAAACTTTACTCCTTTGTCCCTTCCAAACATCCCACAGAATATACCTGAAATCAGTTCAGCCACAGCTATCACATGGGATCAGGTCCTAAAAGTGATATCCAAAGCTAAAAATACTGCATAGATGGGCCCTGACAATATCTCTGGATGCATCTTAAATAGCATGAAGCATGATTTAGTCACCTCCTCCCCCAACACACACACAAAACACTCTTCATCCTCAGGTTCCATAAAGGTTTTGCACCAAATGAATGGGGAATAGCTATGGTCATTCCCCTGCATAAGGGAGGAGTGTCCAAAGACCCAGAAAATTACAGATCCATAAGTCTGACCAGCATCATATGCAAAGCCATGGAAAGACTTATCATGGATCTAATCAGTAAAGGATGAACGGACCAAGAAACAAAACACTTCTGGACCTAATGAGTACAGCAGCACAATAAAAACTCAAGAACAAAGCAAAATATATGATTTAGCACTTTCATTCATTTAATATTCAACTATTCATATATATATATTCAACCCAAATTCATGCCCTACTAGACTTACATTCCTTTGACATCCTATGTCTCACAGAAACCTGAGTCAAACCAGTTACTAAAGACAATGATATCATCACTCCAGGTTATAACATCCTTAGAAATGACCGTCCTAACAAAAAGGGTGGGGGGGAGCGATATTGTTTAAATCTGAACTACAGGTAACCTCACTAAACACTCAACCTCCCTCACCTAGCAATACTTAAATCTTAATATCTAAGCTCCAAATTAATGCTAATACATCTATATACATCATTTGCTCTTACATCACCCCAGGCAACAACACAAGTACTCTTGAAAATATCCTTAACTGGCTTTCCACATCATTCCCACAAGAAACCATTCTCCTTGGAGACTTTAATATTGACTGGAACTGTTGTACTTCTGACAACCCTATATCTCACATTACTCTCTATGGCTTCTATCAAACTATCACTGACCCTACCAGAACCCATAAACCCAGCAAACCCAGCAACAAACAAACTATCTTAGACTGGATACTAGTCAACAATAACCCCCAATCTTACAAAATAGGCATACTTCCTGATGACATTAGTGGCCACTCTCTTACCTTTATAACTAGACAAAAGATCACCATTCCCACTCAACTAAACTTTAGAACCACCCGGAACAAAAAGAACATGAACCTAGGTAACTTTCAAGCAGAGCTAAAAGCCTGCAATTGGTCACCCTGAAAATATCTACCTATCAATGAAGCAGTCTCTTTTTTTAACAATGCATTCCTAAAAATCCTTGAGCACCATGCCCCCTCTTGTACTATTAAATTTAGAAAGAAACCTGCTCCCTGGCTCTGAAATGAGACAAGGTAAAAAATGAGAATGAGAAATAAAATCTGGAATATATGGAGAAGTACCAAAAACCTATTGATCATTTAAACTTTAGACAGCTCAGGAATGCCACTAAAAATCAATATTCCTCAATAAAAAAACTATTACCTTAAATTGCAACAAACCCAATATCTAAACCCACAAAAATTCTGGTCAGGATTAAATAAATTACTCCATCCTGGTCAAGCCAAAACACCTACCCCCCTCTAACTTGACTCATAATTCTTCCAACCAAATTGCTGATATTTTTAACAATTTTTTTTCAAAAACTATTCAATCTTTAGCAAATACCTTACCACCTGTTACCACCACTGACTCATCCTTGCCAACCACCCTACCCCAAGTATTACAACTGCAGCCTGTCCCAATATCTTTCATACACTCCCTACTTCTTAAGCTTAAATCATGCACTCCATCAGCTGACCTCCTCCCAGCTGAAAACCTTCAAATAGCAGCTGGAGTACTTGCCTACCCTGTTTCCATCTTAATTAACAGAACCATTACAGAAAGTTCCATCCCATCCCTCTGGAAAGTCTCATATATTATCCCACTGCATAAGGGTGGGAACTCAGATGAACTCTCAAACTTCCGCTCCATAGCCCTACTTTCCCCCTTAGCAAAAATTATGGAGAGATGTATTCACCATCAGCTACTTGATCATCTCCTCCAAAACCACCTGCTAGTTGACTGCCAGCATGGTTTTAGGCCTTTCCATAGTACTACAACTGCTCTACTATCCTTTTCTGACTGCATTAATAAAAATTGTAACAACAGCTTACTGTGCTCAGCACTCTTTATTGACCTCGCAAAAGCATTTGATATGGTTAATCATCAATTACTGTTAAACTCATTCAAATCACTTTCACTAGATACCCAGACAGTTAATTGGTTCAAGTCCTATATAGGAAATAGACAACAAGCAGTCCTCTGGGAAAATAAACTATCTACTCTTCTCCCTATAATTCTTGGAGTCCCACAAGGCTCTAATCTGGGACCACTCCTCTTCACTATTTTCATAAATGATCTGAAAATCTCCCTTCCACAAACCACCTGCATACAATATGCTGACGACTCAACATTAATATGTTTAGCCTCCTCTCCTGCTGGACTTCATTCGAGTACCCAAGCAGTATTTACCTTAGTTGAAAACTGGTTCCATCAACGCTGTCTTCTCCTTAACCCCAAAAAAACTAAATTGGTACTATTCTCTCCCACTCAGAAGTCTCCTGTTATCAGCTTCACAATTACATCTGATAATGGTACTGTAATAACTCCTGACACAACCCCCAAACTTTTAGGTGTAACAATTGATCATAATCTAAACTTCGACACACATATCAACCTAACCATTAAATCAGTTAATAAAAAACTTGGTTTCCTCTACAGACTTAAATCCTATCTCACACCTCTAGCTAGGACTGCTATTGCCCAAACTCATTTAATCTCCACCCTTCTCTATGCATCCCCAATCTATACCAACTTATCCAAAAATAATCTTCATAAGTTGGAAACATCCTATAATAACATAGCTAGATTTGCCACTGGTGCCCCTTTTCGAACCCACCACTGCCAAAATCTTAAATTGCTAGGATGGCTGGAATTGCAAAGCCAGATTCTTTTCCAGCAACTTACACCATCCCACAGATACACCCATACTCTCTACCCTCATCTGCCCATATAAAAATCTAACAACCCTTCGATCAGCTAATAAGGTACTAGTAGCTATCCTAAAGTTCAACAACAAATCTGGAGATAGCTTGTTCTCAAACTCTATTGGTAACTCTTGGAACATTCTTCCAACTAAACTAACAGCCCTTTCTTCTACCCCACTTTTCAAGAAGCACTTAAGATTCTTCCTTAAAGCCCAATGGCTTTGCCCATGCACAAATCCTGACTGACACTTTCTCCCCTAGCAGGACCATTCTTTACTATCTATCTTTAACATGCTATTTCAGGTGCTCTGATATTCTCTATTAATTCCTACTGTAGTAGCTCAGCTCCTAATGTTTGGTAAACTTTATAAACAATGTTACCCTCAAAAAAAAATTGTTTTATTAATCCTTTTACTCAAAATGTTTAACTTATTTAGTCTGGTATGTTGCTATGTTACTGTAACAGTACTATATAAATGTTCCTGTATTTGAAATGTTTTACCTGTCTGACATTATCTGTATTGTATATGGTAAAGATTTCTGTCTTGTAAATTGTTTTAATGTGGAGCTTTTCTCCCCGGGCCTCTGCTGAAAATGGACATACATCCAGTCGGACTATCCCGGTCAACAAATGTAAAATAAAATAAATAAAAAATAAATAAAAAAAATATTACAGAACTTCATCATAATCTGGGAACCTCCAAACACTAGACAAATCACAGTTTAGATTAATTAAGAGTAGGTCCTGCTTATTCAACCTGGTAGAGTTTTTTGAAAAGGTCACAAAGCTGTGGATGAAGATAAAACAGTACACACTACATAACTTGGCCTGGCCAAGACTTTTGACACAATCCTCCACTGAGGTGTAGTAGAAAAGATAAATAAACTGTAAATAAATCCCCAAATCAGCTGTGGGATTGCCATCTGGCATATTGATAGGATGCAAGAGGTCAAAATAGGGGAAGCTACCTCCAAAAAGAGACCATTCACTGGGAAGTCCCACAGGGTTCAGTGCCAGGACCTCTGCTGTTTGGCATCTACTTGTCTAAGGTAAAAGCCAATAACAATCAACTCTGGCTGACTATGTTTGCTGATGACTGCAAGATGGGAGCAGTCATTGACTTCCCAGATGATTTAGCCATCCTGCAGGAAGGTTAGTCCACAACAAATAACTGGTGCCAGAATCATGGACTGAAACTAAATTACAAAAATGCATTATCATATGCATGGGAAATCATCTACCCCATGGAATTACCACATTGGAAATACATCTCTTATGGTTGACCCAGTTGTTCAGGATTTGGGAATTTTTTTGGTGAGTGACCTAACTTTCATCCATGTGTCCACTGTTATAAGAAAGTCATTCTATATTGCACAGCTTACAAACAAAGGGATTGTATCTAGATCTACAGATGTTATTGTCCCCCTTTATTCAGATCTTATTAGGCCAATCATTGAGTATAATGCCCCTTTTGGCATGTATCTGTACAGACACATCCAACAACTGGAACATCTACAAATATGCCTTACTAAAAGGATAAAGGACCTAAGTAATATATCTTATATGAATCAACTCAAATCCCTGTCACTATACTCGGTATCCTACAGACTACTAAGAGGTGACCTGTGTATGGCATACAAGGCGTCCCCTGCCCAAATACTGATGGACCTACTGGACATCAGCAAGTCAAATGTCATCAGATGTACTCAGTCAAGGGATCTAAACCTCTTCTGCAACATCAGCTGAACAGTTTGGAGGGACTAGTATATCTCACAGATGATACCTCAGCTCTGGTATAGACACCACATCCTCATAAAACAAAGTGCATCCCTGTCCATATTCAAGCACAACTTGGATCAATTGATGGGTAATAAAATATTTCCCCAGGGCTGTCCCTTATACTGCTAATGGAAAGAAGTAGTTCCTAAATACTTTATACCATGCATGTATCTCCTCGTATTATCTATGGTATGATCCCAGTTATTCTTACTAAGGTAATTATCAGCCATGAGATGGGTAAGGACACTCTAACATCAAACCAGATAGGGTAATTTGAACACCAAAATGGAAATTGGATAGGCTTAAAATGGTCTGCAAGAGAAGCTAGCCTAGTAATTACCTATGAGCCTATAAACGTATGAGCCTGGCAATTTAAAATTATGAATGTTAAAATGGAAGCTGAATCAATTTTCTTCCCAAATCTGTCGAAAACCTTCCCATCCTTGTCATTGGGAATTGACTGTTGTTAGCAATTTGTTTTGCAGACACAGTTTTAGAAAGAAAAATTACTGCAGGATGTGGTTTATAATTAGAAAACAGTTATTTCTGAGTCTGAGGAACCCTCTATAACCTATTAGATTTTCTACAGGCATAAGGTTGACTGCAAGGTAAACTGCAAGCTATGAGAAAAACATTCATTGAAACAATTAAAACAAGAGGAACATATGCTGACTGAAAAACATCTACCTGTAAAAAAATGATAATATATTTTCTGAGCAAATGGGGATTTCATTCTGATCCTACTGAGAATTTCTTTCATTTTAGATAAAGTTTCAGAAAAAAAAGGTCTACTGGATGAAAATTTGAAGCAATGCTTTCCTCAAAATCAGATTCTTCAGGATGAGAAGAAAATCCTGAAGCACAACATTCATCTTCCAAATCCTGCATTTCTGACTGGATTCCAGTCAGAAATTTTGGGAACTATTTTCCTTTTTTTCTCAGTAGAGGAACTGGGAGCAGCAAAAGCAGAAATAAACTCCCTAGCAAATTCCAGAACACCTTTGCTGTCTATGGAAATAGAAACAGGGAAAGGCACTTTTTTTCTTTTTCTTTTCTTTTCCTAGGAGACTCCATCGAAAATTACAAACCTAAAGAAGGCACATTTTCCTGTAACCCAGTGTCCCTATCTTAGCTATTAGGTAAATACAAGCCCCTTCTCTCTGACCAACAAAAGTGGTTCTCCCTTTTCCATGAAGGGCATCCCTACAGCCACAGCAGACATGTCTCTCCCTCAGTCCTTAATGGCTGTAGATGCAGAGGGATAGGGGAAAATGATGATTGGTCTGAGGAATTGATACTAGGAACAGCTGAGTCACCCATCATCAGCTGAGACAGTACTGGAGCCGGCCTGACAACTAAAGGCACCCTAACATCTCTCTTGTTCTTGTAGACAGGGGAAAGAAGAATAACAGAGACTAGTAACTGCTCCATAGATTCAGCCAAGGATGAAGTACTGAAAATGGGTAGTGAAGCCCGAAGGAGTCAGTAAATCTTAAATTTGTCAAAATAAGGACCAGGTAAGAAAAAAACACTGTCAGTCTATGCTGGCACAAAGTCCTGCACCTAAAACTAAAAGTTTATACAACCCGTTGGGAAAACTTAAGAAAAATTTATAAAACTTTTTACACAGCAGTTCACACCAGCATTTATGAAGAATGTTCCCCTAAGAAGAAATGACATCCAAAATAATCCATTCACTTGATGTAGAACCTGTATGGAAACAGAGGCTGAACAGTGTTTTCTGTAGGTGGTCTAAAAACACAACACATTTTTACAGAAAAAAATACGTTATCACCGGGAAAAAGGTTCTCCCCAACAGTAGACTTATATGCCCAGTCTAAAAGGATTTCTATCTTTATTGGGCCCAACAAAGGATTTTGTTTTGGTGGCAAGAAAGCTCTGAGCTTTCCATGCTTTGTCTTTTTATACTGAGCTCCTCTGACACTCCTGAAAGTTAAAGCATGTGAAAGGTGCCCTTTAGCCTTGAAAAGCTGGCCAGTTGCAGTGAGATAGAACCCTTATAGCTCAGGCTGCAGCAACAGTGATCAAATGTATATATTTCTTTACTTGAAAATCTTTTCTTACCCTTGTCTCAGCTAGTAGACAGTGTAATTATGACTTATGGAAAAAGGTAAATATTTCGGAACAGGAGCATCTTGGACATAAGGCTTACCATCCTCTGTGGTAGTTTAAAGTGGTTAATCCACCATGCATGGTGCAGCTTGACGTTGCATCTACAGACTCGTGTGCACATTTTAAGGTGTGCACACCTATTCTGTCTATAGTGCCATTGAACTTCTCCACTCTTTATTTTTCCTCATTGTTAAGCATTTTTCATAATGTTTCTTGACCCTGGCCCATTATAGAGTTTTAATACAAAATTATCTTAGCTAAATAATTTACTGCTCTTAAAATCACTGCACTTGAAATATGGGCCTTGTTGACTATATCTGTCAAACAGTCTTGATTCCCTCTCAAAGGCCATTCAGACTCAAGGAAATTATCTCTTATTCTGAGACTTAGTAGATAAAAAATATAATTGTGTAATCTGCCTTAAAAGTTATAATAAAGATCCTGTCCTGCCTTAGGAGGCTATATTTCTTCTATCTGCTCTTTTGTTGCTGAAGATTGTGTGCTAGGGTGAGCACTGCCAGCTTCTACTATATCATGAAATAAGGAATGGGTTTTCTGTTTGCATTTAAGTCTTTTCTGTATATCTCCTTGTGGGAGAAGAATAATTTAGAGACCATATGAATTCTCCCTTTTAAGTGAAAGTTTTGTTAGAGGAAGGTGTCCTCAGTCAGAAACCACATGATTGTGAGGATCTACCCTCATTGTCTAAATAAAACTCAGGAGATGCAACCTGTATCATACAAAACACCTCTTCTTCCTTCAAAAAAGGAAGAATTGCTTCCTTCACACACTTTTATTAGTATTCATAAAGATTTCCATCTCTCAGTCCTAAAGGAAGAAAAACATTGGTCTTGATGGGAAACCAGTGACAGTTCTTGTTGTGACTAAACAGTTTTTTGTACAGGATTAAACCACCCATTGCAAATAGTTTGTAGTCAAAATGGAATGGAAACAATCGCAATGCTGGTGGCAGTTTTCTCCCACATAAATGACTTTTTTAGCCAGAGGCATTGTCGATGCATTGCCCATAGTTCACTTGGAATCAACAGTTTCTTTAATTTCTTATATAATTCAGAATGGGTTCCATGTTGAAAGTCAGAGGACTGGAATTATGATCTTTGGAATAACATGACATATATGTGAACAGAGAATGTATGTACTAATAACATGATTATTGGGTCTCTGAGTATTCCCCTAGTCTAAGGTACAGCATTCTTGAAGTTAATATATATTAGTAGCAGGGGAATAAAGATGAGGAAAGTCAAAGATCCCATCAATGCAAAAATGCTTTAACATAACTAGAAGTTCTAATGATATTCAAGCACCCTTACAAATATTTTTAGGAATAGTGTACTGAATTTTTGAAGATCAAGCTTAATTTTTAAAATGTTTTAGGATCCACAAATTATGAGTTTTGCACTTCCATGAGGAATCATTCTGCATAGACTTGACATAGGTACTGATGTTATTTGTTTACAAAATTTTTATGACACTGACGTAAGTGAATGTTCTTTCCTTACTTTAATTCAGTTCATTTCAATTTTTATTATAGTGTTTTATCATGAAGCATTTTAACAAAAGTTGTTCAGATGTTAATTAAATGATAGTAAGCAAGTGAAGTGGAAACTCTTGGTCAGGGGCTAGTGAAATTTCAGGATTTGCCATGCTATGTGTCTGGGGTTAGCCAGTTAGGTAAGGACCTTTTGGAATTAGAAAATACTTTGAAGGAGAGGAAAATTAGAAAGTTTAATAGGGACCTTGATGACTTTGATAGAGGGAGACCATTTGAGATACATAGGAATGTCAGTTTTTTGACGCCCAGTTCCAAATCAGTTAAATCAAAAAGAATGAAACCCATTCTTAAGAAAAGAAGTAGGGATGTACTTGCACACTTCATCCAACACTGAAGGGGATGACAGCCAAACAGATAGGTCGCCAATTTCCAAGAGGAACAATACAACCAATAATTTGGGTCACCCTTTAGAGCTAAGTCAAGAAGAGGGGGGAGGAAACATAAGGGTCCCCCCAGATCTGGAGGGCATTCTGAGGATGATAATTCGGAGTTAAATGGTTCTACAAATGTACATAACATTTCCTCCTATGCCTTATCTGACTTACAAATAAAAATCTTGAACAAAGGTTTAAGTGTTGTGCCTAGTTTCAATGTATCCGAACAAGAGTTTGCACAGGATGTTGTCAATTTTTTTTCAAGGACCAGGATGCCCCTTATGATGTTGTTGATACTTTCCATTTTCGGAAGTCTACATTCAAACCCCCCATGTCACCAGTTGTTTTGATTTTTCAGAACAGGGTCCTCGGGATTTGCATTTGCAGCTTGGCAAAGATGGTGTGATGCATGATAATATTATGAGGGCAGAATGCCTCTGTATAGCAGAACTTCTGTATAGCAGAACTTAAGTCTAATAATGACATTGTTGTTTTGCCAGCTGACAAGGGAGGAGCGGTGGTGGTCTTAGATTGGATAGATTATTATCAGGAAGGTCTTAAACAGATAATGGATTGTAAATATTATATGATCATGCCCTTAGATCCCACCATGAAATTCAAGTCTGAGATTAACTTTTTTTTGGATAAAGAAGTCGAAGAGGGTATTATCCCTAAAGAGACTTGTTTTCATTTGAAGGTGGACCACCCCAAACAACAATACCTCTACTTATTGCCCAAAATCCATAAGGACCCTTTTCACCCCCCCCGGGTGACCCATTGTATACGGAAGGGGCTCATTAACAGAACCCCTCTTTGAGTTCCTTACTCAACATCTGAAACCTTTGTTGTCTCATATAAGGTCACAGATTCAAGACACAACACAGTTTTTGGGAATTGTTTTGAATCTCCAATTGGAATCCGAATGGTTGTTGTGTACTTTGGATGTCACCTCCCTGTATACTAATATCCCTCATTGGGTGGGCCTAATGGCACTTCAATATTGGCTTGACAGGGCTAATTTATATAGACCAGGATTGAACACCTTTCGAGTATGTTTAGCTGAATATGTTCTGGATAAGAACATTTTTTATTTCCAGCAGCAATGTGTCTGGCAAGTCCGTGGCACGGCAATGGGGGCATCTTTTGCCCCCATATATGCCGATTTATTTATGGCCTATATAGAAGAGGCACTCATTTATGACAGAAGCCATAATATTTACCTCGATGAAATGGATATTTGAAGACAATATCTTGATGACCGTTGGCTTGTGTGGAGGGCTGACGCTGGGTATCTTGAGGAATTTGTGGAATATCTGAATGAAAATATTTGGGGTATTGAGTTTAAATTAACTTGGCATCAACAAGAGATTACATTTCTGGATGTTTTGGTCACACGTACCCCTTCTAATACTTTAGAAACACAGGTGTTCTGCAAATTTCCTCAATATAACACTCTACTTCATGCATCTAGCTTCCACCCCCAACATGTCATCAGGAATATCCCAAAGTCTCAATCTCTCTGTGTTAAAAGAATATGTTCCAGCACTGCTACTCACGAGCTCTTCAAATCGGATTTATGTGCCAGTTTTAGAGCCCGAGGATACAGGGTTGGTGACATCCATGGAGCCAATCAGTATGAGGAATCACAGGATCGATCTGAATTATTAAGATATAAGGAATGGGTTTCTGCTCAGGGGTCACAGATTAGGCTAGTTACTACTTATGGCAAAAATACCAAATCCTTTATGGATATTATTTCCAGACAGTGGAACATTTTGAGGGGGGTCCTTTTATGGACATCTTGGACGATAAATGTGCTTTTTCTTTTCATAGGGGCAGATCCTTGGGGTCTTTGTTTAATCATTATAAAAGGGCTCGGCGAGACAAAATATTGACACAAAGGACCATCACTGGGCAGAAGTTAGTAGGTTGTCATCCGTGTGGTCATTGCTTACGTTGTTCACATACATATAAAACCACTTGTTTTTCTAGTAAAAACACTTCAAAGGTTTATGACAGATTTCTTTTGTAATTGCAGCTCAACTTGGATTATTTACTTGGCTAGTTACTCTTGTCAAGCTTTTTATGTGGGACAGACTTCTAGGCCTTTCAGGCTTAGAATTAGTGAACACTTGAGTGATATTAGGATACATAAGCAAACTAGTGCTCTATATAAGCAAATTTGTAATCATCAGACTGGTTTGTTTAAATTTACTATTATTGATTGTATTGTGCATAAAAACAATGATCTAGCTGTTTTACATCAAGTTTTAGGCATCAAAGAAAAAAGTGGATTGTCAAACTGGGTGGGCTTTTTCCTCGAGGTTTAAATGAACAGTTTTGATTATTTAATTTGTGTATTATTTTCATTGGTCTCTGTCCTAATTGTATGCCTATATATTTATGGGCTGCTTCCGAATGCAATGGTCTTTAATATTTTTGTTACACTGAGGAAGGCTGTTTAGCCGAAACCGGTCTGTGTAATCTCTTCTTTTTGCATATGTATATGCAGTCTGTTACCATGGTGTATATCATGTGTATTTTTTAATACACTTATTTTCCAACAGGATTTGTGCTGGCTCTTCTCTTTTTTTGATTTGGTTTTGTTTCATTGGTTTGAGCCACGCACTTGGCATACGTGCAGGTGCTTTACTGTCTTTTAGATTATTTAATGTAAAAAATAATAGAAATAATGTGAATCGTGAGCCATTATGTAACAACAGTTTCAACCAGTGTACACCTGTGTGATTACTGCTTTCTTAGATGATTAGAAGAACTAGAGAGAGTGAAAAGCACTTTAGCATTTACATGGGAGTCTTACACCATCTATATCAGAAATTTTGAAGTTATGACACTTGTCATTGCTCCAAAGAATTTTTTCCACTACTAGAAAAATCTGATATTATCAGAGGAGACTAGAAAGTAGATCGACTTCAAATGCTATGATATGCTTCTAAAACAAACTTTATGAATAAACCAAAGAAGATAGTCATGTTTTTCCATGGCTGCTGTGGTAATGAGAGCTCCACTTTGCATAACAGGTTATGGCCTATGTATTGTTTAGGCAGTAAAATAAAATAAAACAACTCATTCAACCCCATTAGTACATTAAAAGATTTGAAACTTATTAATCGAAAATTACCTAAGTGAAATACAGATCACCTGTGTTGTACTGTAAGTGTATACAAAGTGTAAAATACTGCATTACAGTATCATATGTGTACATGTATTGTATATTTAATTGTTTCTGTATTTGTTTTTTTGTTCTTTGGCTTCATTGCTTTTTCATCCACACATACATCAACATATACAGAGATATAATATAATAGAGTTATAAAGATGGCAAGCAGATAGCAGCATAAGATTGTTAAGATTGTTGCTTAAACACAATTTTAATATCTAATTATACAATTTTAATATCTAAATTATCAAAAAGTAAAGAAAAGTAAAAAATAAACTGTTGGTGAAATATATATATATATATATAATATATATAATATTAATATTTAGAAAAAAAAAAAAAACTAAAAATAAAAGCAAGTCACACTAAAAGCTCAAAAGCAGATGCCATGGAATGCCAAGAAGAAGAGTCTCTAGTCTTCTATTATTCATATTTTGTCCTTGAAACTTGAACCTGATAAATGTGGATGTAATTAAAGAAAAAAAAAAGAATAAAAAAATAATAAATTAAACTAATTAGAGATCAAAAAGCAAAAGCAAAAAATTTCTATTATGGAAGAGTCAATTAATGACATTAATGGCAGACTGAGGAGAGAAAAGAAAACACAAATGAATTTTATAACAGAATAAATAAATAATAAAAAAAAAAATTATTTTTTTAGTTTAGAGAGAGAAAACAACAATCTGAATATGGTGTTTTCTGAGAAAAAAAAAAAGTGACAACACTGTAAATTTTTAACTGCTTGGATTCCAAAAGTATTAAACCTGGCTGAAGCCCTGACTTTTACCATTTAGTGTCAACAAAAAAAGAAAAGCATTTAATCTTCTTAAAAAAAAGAAGTCTGAGAATAAAAAACATACATTTATCCAGAAAAAAAAAATTTTATGTTTTACCGATGGAGAAAAATTTTTTTTTTCCTTGAAGATGTATTTTTCTTTTGTTCAACAGAATAACCAAACATAAAATTATGATGACAAGCAACAACAAGTGACTGGAGAAAAAAAAGAAAAAAAAAAAAAAAAGATAAAATGATGAGAATGAAATGAAATGTCTTGTTATGTTTTGTTTTTGTTTTATTTATATCTAATATCTTTTTTTTTTCCAAGAAAGGACTCCAATCATAAGGTAAATGTTTCCATTTATTTGAGAATGATTCTTATTATTATTAACAGTTATATTGTAATGTTTCTAATTTTCCTTCAGATGGAGTAATTGTTTTAATACATAATATAATATATATAAAACATATATTAAGGTAACTTATTTGAATGATTTATTTTGAATGAAGTGACGTGTTTGAATGTATGGGTATGAATGGTTACTGACAGCATTTCTAGTTGATTAATACATAGATATTTGCTTGTGGGTAGATTTGCATTAACGGGGGATTTGCTTTTAATTTCAGTTATGTATGACTTGCACCAGCACACCTAGCTAGAATTTTGTAAATAATGATATGTCATTTCTATATATATACAATATACAAATGCTGTTGTAAAAAAAATATCTGTGAGGTTTGTTTGTGGTAAAATGTATCAACAGTACACCCTGTTGTAGTGAAAGAAATGTGCATGTATTATTATAACTAAATTAAATGTACATGTTTTAACAGAGGATTCTGAGACAGCAGAGGTTAACCAGCTAACTTACTCTAAGAAAAATAAAGGAAATATAAATGACCTGGTAGACCATTAAAATGACACCACACAGTGTTGAACAGGACTGGAGATGATGGGTCTGGAAGAAGCCTTTATTCATTAGCTCAGTAAAAAGATGGGAAGCTCCAGGCACTGCCATAAACATTCAGATGTATATTGTAGCCATTTATGCTAAATTCCTGTCTCAGCTTCAAAAGTGGATAATGTGAGAACCTAGAGTCAGGTGACCAGATGATGTCATTTTTCAAGCCATCTTGGATATTATATTTTGCAGAGTAATCTCTGAGTATTGTGTATTCTGTTTATGGGAACCTGACTAGAAAGACTGCTCACATATTTCATTGTGCCTTGTTCTATCAACTAAGTTATTAGGGAATAGAAATTATCTTAGATTCAGTCAGGAATATAGTTTAGAGATTGTTTTTCTTTATTAGTATGAGTCGGTCCAGCAATTTTATTTTCATTTTTTCCTCTGATTTGAACTTTGTGGTTTAGTGTAAAAATACACACACACACACACACACACACACACACACACACACACATATATATATATATATATATATATATATATATATAAAATACAGTACTTCTTGATCTTTTATTATCTATTATTAATATATTTTAAATTTTCATTGTGGCTTGTCTTTTTTAGAAAATATTTAACCTTTGAGAGTATTTGTACATATTTATTTGGTGATACATTTGGCCATTCCTGAAAGCCTTGATGTTTCGTCAACATTACCATTTATATTAATATTAACTTCACTCAGCATAATTGGATGCCCTTTTAAGGGCCTTATAGTACTAACTGGTGGCAGTGAATCTGCTTTATAGTCTGGGCAAAGTTGGTAGAGTGGATAATCTGTGCCAGCCTTTCCCAGGTGTGTGTGTGTGTGTGTGTGTGTGTGTGTGTGTGTGTGTGTGTGTGTGTGTGTGTGTGTGTGTGTGTGTGTGTGTGTGTGTGTGTGTGTGTGTGTGTGTGTGTGTGTGTGTGTGTGTGTGTCAGCTACTTGGGGCAGGGACACAAAGCATTGGTTTCACAGTGCCAGTGGGGAGCCATATTAGGGACCTGAGGAGTGGTAGATAGAGACACAATGACTAATTTATAGTTTATAGTTTATATGCACTGCATAATGTTTTTGATAGGAAACAACACTAGATATTTCATCAATGTATAAAAAATTTAAAATTAAATTCATAATGCATTTAATATAATATTATTATGTATGTAAGAGAATCTTAATGTATAAAGTTAAATGAAGAATTAATATATAACTGCAATGACTTCTGAATGTAGAGTGCTTGTATGTGTTTAATGTCACTTCAGAATTTCAATTTTCATTGATCATTGTTGAGTATGGAAAATTGCAGCAAAAGTGTGTATGTAGATGTGTGGGGGTTACATCCATATAGACATATGGCTATACATTTAAAAGCAAATTATAGAGGAATGGGTTAATGACTTCTTATGGCCATTGGTTAATGGTAATTACACTTTTAACGTGTCTATTAGCTAAAACCATGAAACTTGACTGGCACAAAGGACCACACTGGTTCAACTAAAATTCAACCACAATTCACTTTATTAAAACAATAAAAACATTGTAAAATTGATGTTGTTAAGCTCTTTCATTCTGTGTCAGAAACTTTATCAGAATCTTTCATTTCTGATGTGGAATGATAGCGCTTAACAGCATAATTTGACGATGTTTTTATTGTTTTATTAAAGTGAATTTTAATTTAATTTTAGTTGAACTGGTGTCGTCCTTTGTGCCAGTCAAGTTTTGTAGTTTTAGTTTGTTAACTGTACTTGTCGAAGGGTCTTTGTGGTTTCTCAGTATGTTTATTAGCTAACCGGTGATTTCTGCTTAAACCATCTTTTGCTGATGGTAATTTGTCATATGATTAGTAACTGTAAGCTGTATAGTTTTAATTTTTGAAAATGTCTTAAATACATTAGATGAACAAGAATGGAGTGCTATTTTATATATATATATATATATATATATATATATATATATATATATATATATATGTGTGTGTGTGTAGTAAGGTAATAGTATTTTAAGAATGGAATAAATAAGTAATGTTTCATAATGGTTTGTTTATAGTAAAACATAATTTAAAACTTTTTTTCAGATATGTGTGATTAAATATTATTAGTTTAGTCACATAATCTATTAAATATATATTTTAGTGCAATGAGAAATATAACAAAAGTGTATATTATTTATTTTTTATAAGATTCTAATTATTCATTATAAAGAAGTAGTAGCAATAGAATAAAAATAGGTGGTGTAATGAAATCATTAGTGAGTTTTATCAAACAAGGATACAACTAACAATAAAAAACTTAAAATATTGTCAGTAGCTAAACATTTAAATCAATTTACAAATGTAATGAATACAAGTGATATTTCTGATTTAAGACTAATTCTCTGAACTATACTCATTATTCCTTTAGATTTGGGACCCAACCAAGTGCTGGTAAAGTTTTTAAATCTAATACGCTATATTCTAAAATAGAAGAAGCATTGATAGTTTCATGTCCTTTGTCTGACCACAATGCAATTACTTTTACTATATAATTAAATCCTAATAATTTAAACCATTGTCAAAGACTTTCAGTATATATAGTTAAAATAAAAGTTTTTAGTGAATGTTTTTAAATAAATTGAATCAATTTATGGATTTTAATAATAATGGTGAGGTTACTGATGCTATTTTATGGGATACATTAAAAGTTTATTATATGGTAGAATTAAGAATTGGTATATATGTGAAAGAAAGGAATGGGATAAAGAGTTTAAAAAACTTCAGTCTAACATAGACAAATTAAAATTCAGTCTAAAGCCTAATGATAAATCTGCTAATATTGAGTTGAAAAATCTAAATCAGAAATATCTAGACATACTTCATCATGAGATTTCATTTAATTTAGAAAAAAATAAAATCACAGAAGTATTTTTTAAAGCTTAATATTTTAAATTTTAAAAATATTAACTATTAGATCAAAAGACGTTAATAAAATTAATCAAATTAAGGGGATTGCTTATAAAGTGGGGGTAAAGAATATTAAAGGAACCTATTAAAAAGATATATTAGAATGTGTTAGAAATTATTATGAAAATAATAAAACCAAGTCAATGTTAAATAATAATAGTGTTGTGGAGAGTTTTTTGAAGGAAAACTTACAGAGTTAACTAAGTAAAGAAGAAAGATGTAAAATTGATAAGTCATTTTCTTTTAAAGAATTAAAAGATCAGGTTAATAATCTAAAAAGTCAACAAGGCTTCAAGTCTAGAAGGTATAATACCTGAGTTATATAAATTATTGCCTGATAATGTTTTTTTAAAAAAATATCAAAAAGTTTTAAAGAATTTAGGATTACCTCAAATATTCCACCATCCTGGAGATATTCTCTTGTTGCACCCATTTAAAAAACAGATAATGATCTGATATAATGCTCATCTTATTGCCCTATTTCACTTTTAAATATGGATTATAAAATATATATGATTATATCAGCAAAAAGTTTAAATACTACATTACTAGGATTAATAATGCTCTGGTACATCTGGCCCTGATCCACCCAGCACCCAACCCACCTTTACCATTCAAAATATACCTACCAACCTAATCTGGACCTTACTCAAAAAGCTAAAACCTACTACACAAGCTGCCGACCACCTCCCAGCTGAACATCTTCAAAAAGCAGCTGATGCCATAGCACTTCCCATTTCTATTCTGATCAACAGATCCATCTCAGAAGGATCCATCCCAGCAATATGGAAACTATCACATGTTATACCTCTCCATAATGGAGGAAGTTCCACAGAATTATCTAACTTTAGACCTATAGCCATTCTTTCACCACTAGCTAAAAGCATGGAAAGATGCATACACAAACAAATCATGCACTTTCTTATTCAAAACGGAAAGCTCGCCAACTCTCAGCACAGCGTTAGGCCATTCCACAGTACCACCACAGCTCTTCTATCTTTCTCTAATGTCATCAATCTTCATCATAACAACAACAAACTATCTTCAGCACTCTTCCTAGATCTCTTAAAAGCTTTTGATATGGTCAACCATCAGCTACTGCTCAATACCCTACAAACCATTGGTTTAGACCAACATGCAATACAATGTTTTCACTCCTACCTAAACAGTAGACAGCAGGCTGTCTTATGGCAGAGCAAGCTGTCATCCCAACTTCCTCTAACTCTAGGTGTCCCACAAGGGTCCATACTAGGTCCCCTTTCTTTTCTCTATCTTTATCAATGATCTGCACACCACCATCCCAGGAGCCACCTGCATCCAATATGCAGATGACTCAATGCTAATATGCTCCGTCTCCTCTCCTACACAACTTCTAATCCTCACTCAGACCACTTTCAGCATGGTAGAAACATGGGTAGCTAATCACCGCCTGATTCTAAATCCTAACAAAACCAAGCTACTACTTTTCTCCCCTAACCGTAGAATTTCTCCTCCTTCCTTCAACATCAAATCTAGCAATGACACCATTATCTCCCCAATGATCATACAAAGCTTCTAGCTGTAATAATAGACAACAGCCTTAAATGTGATAAACATGTAAATCACACTATTTAGTCCGTCAACAAAACACTTGGCTCCCTGTACAGATCCAAACCTTTCCTCACTCCCCTAGCTAGGGTAGGTATTGCAAGATCACACCTCCTCTCTACCCTTATGTATGCCTCCCCTGTACTCACCAACCTATCCAAAACCGATCTCAACAAATTATCAGGATGTTACAATCATATAGCCAGATTTGCTACTGGCATGGCTTTTAGGACCCACCATTGCCAGAACCTCAAAGCACTGGGAAGGCTAGAGTATCCTACCCTTCTACAGTTCAACCAGCTTATAGTAGCACATAAAATACTCCATCAACCTGATAACATCCCTGCCCTCAAAAATATTGTCACCCCTCATAGTGCTCCCAGGCCATTACGCTCAGCTGATAAACTATTGATATTGACCCAAAAATCCAACAACTCTGCTGGCGATGCTATATTTGCCAACTCAACTGGTAAAATATGGACTCTAATCCCTACTACCATTACCAAGGAAACCTCACTACCCCTATTTAAAAGAGAACTCAAAAAATATCTCACATCTCTGTGGCTGTGCTCTTGTTCTAAACCTAACAACTTCACTAATACATGTCTTGCTACTCAACCTGCTGTTTAGCCAAGTATCTATATCTCATAGCATTTGAATGTCTAAGCATTGTGAATTATGACATCTGATTGTATTCTATGTTCACATTTTCTGATACATCTCTGCCAATCAGATGTAAGTCTGCACACTGTGTATATTGATATCTGCCTGTATTCTTTGTCAATATTTTTCTAAACATGTCTGCCTGAGTTTATCACTCAGTGATGTATATGCTGTCTCTTTTTTGGTATGTGGAGATTTTCTCCCCGGGCCTCCGCTGAAAATGAACATATATCCAGTGGGACTATCCCAGTCAACAAATGTAAAATAAATAAAATAAATAAATAAATGATGATCAGACTGGTTTTATTTTAAATAGGAGAATTAAAGATAATATTATTATTTATTATCTTTTGATTCAGTAAACTGGTCTTATTTGTTCAGTATACTAAACGAATATGAATTTTCCCCAGAATTTATAAGTTTAATCAAAAGTTTTATGAAAATGTTGTATATTTTGTTAAAATATGTTCCTTTTTATGCAGTTCTTTTGATATATTAAGAGGTACAAAACAGGATGCTCTTTATCTCCTTTGTTATTTGCACTAATTATAGAGTCATTTGCTAATTATATAAGATCTACCTAATGCAATAAATGAGAACTCTACCTCTATAATTCAGTTATTTGCAGATAATATTCTGTTAACAAGTGATGATACTGAAATTTCATTAGAACATATAGTTCATTTTATGAATCATAATAAAACAAAAACCTTACTTATTAATAAAATATGCCCACCTTTTTAAACCATTATAAACATCTTAATTGGGATAATTCACAAATTAAATATCTGGGAATCACTATTAAGTCTAATAGTAAAAATATGACACTGGTAAACTATAAAAACTTTATAGATACTATTACTAAATTAACCGCTAACTGGAATAAGTTATTTTTCACAATGGAAGATCACATAACATTGATTAAAATGATAATTTTTACCTAAATCATATTTTATACACAGTCATTAATTATGCTTCCTTCAAAAAGACCCTAAAAATATAAACTCTATACTTCTCAAGTTTTTATGGTACCCCAGTAAGCCAAGGATATCATTTGAATGACACTTCAAAAGTTGGGTAGAAGCTGGTCTTTGGTTTCCCAATATCAAATTATATGCTAAGTCTGCCATTATAAAAATAATAGCATTGCAGTTAGATGCCTCATGTCTCTCATGTTGGAAATCAATACATGAGAGAATTAATAGCTGACAATAATTCTGTTGCAGAATTTTATATAAAACTGGGAATTTTATTGGGTTCTAAAATATTTATGACTGAATGATAGACATAGGTCTGCCTCCATTCCTTTTATTAATCATATTCTTTTAAATTTTAAGAGATTTATCAACTGTAATTACTTGGTTAAAGAGTTATTGTTCTTAGCATTTCCTATAGCGTATACAAATGAATGTTTAGAATCTTTAAATTCAAACAAAATGTTAGATCTTAGGAATAGTAATTTAATTTTTTGGCATCAATTTCTTAATGGAAGTACGTTTTATTCAGCTGATTATCTTTTAGTGAGACATGGGTAGGAAAAATATTTGGTTAAATATACAAATTTGTAAGGAATATATATGTGATAGAATAAAAATATCTTCAGATCATCAATCTAAAACTATTCCAAAAACTTTAGATTTTCTGTTCAGTGTTAATAATACGTCAGTAAATAATAAATCATATTTATCACAAATGTACAAGATTATTAGATTTGAATTAGTCATTCCAGATTTGGAATTACTCTACTAAAATAAATAATGAAGTTTTTTCAGAAAATAATAAAAATTATTCTTAAGATCTGCAGGAAAATCAATACCTTTGCTTTACTGGAAAATGTATACGTAGACATTTCTACATAGACAATTTTTAACTCCTCATAAACTAGCATTAATATTTAAAATAGATAAACTGCTGGAGATGTAGTGAAGTCTCTGATGCTGATTGGGTTCACATGATAATACAATGTAAAATGATGTCTTCATTTTGTACTGAGTTCAAAAGCTTTTCTGAAGTATTGTGGACTGATAATTGTATTATTACAGATTCTTTAATATTATTTAATGCCCCAATTCCAGGTTCTATACCATATTCACAAATACCTCTTTTTTGGTCTATTCTAGCTATAGCTAAAAAAGTCATAACCAAAAATTGGGAAATGTAAATCTACTCTCTATTTCAATGAATTTGCTTGTCTAGCCAAGTCTGTATATAAAAAAAGAATTGTCAACTATAAATATGAAAACTCTTAATGTCACACATCATTGTATATCTTGACAAAAGTTATGTGATATATTAGATAGGTGCTAATAGTTTGGTATATATACAATTATTGTTATGAACTGTTGTAGGTAGTTATTTATTTGTTTTGTTTTGAAATGTTTGATTCTTTGTACATAGGTTCATAGGTTCATAAGTGTGTACTAAGCTAAATGGCCCTGAAGCGTTTACAAGCCTAGCCCATAGGATTACTCTGGTTTCATGCCACCCGATCTTAGTTCCTAGTGCCTCTGTCAAGTAGAGCCACTGGAGTGATCCCCAGGGTAAATTTTCTATTTCCCATCCACTCATCAAGATTTCTCTTGAATAGGGCCAGTGAGGTGCTCTGCTTGACATGTATTGGAAGTCTATTCCATAGCATAGGCAGTCTCTGGGTTATAGACCTGTCCCTCCAGCATTTCCTGTTGATTGTGGTAATGAGGTTGAGGTCCCTGGAGTGTGCAGTGTGGAGGGATTGGGATTTCTTTAGATGCAGCATTTCTATCAGAGCTGGATCAGACATAGCTTTGTATGTCAAGCAGAGATTGCCTCTACTATTCAAAACCAAACAAAACACTTTCAAAAAAAAGATAATAGTTACATAATACACTGTGAAGATGTGTTTAGGTAACAAGAACTCACCTGACATTATTGAGCAGAGACATTTAGATTTCACTATAATGACCCTGACATTGATGACAGCATTTCAGTAGCACATATAACAATCTGTAGAAAAGTATACATCCTGTTAAGAATTCAGTATCACTTTGTCAAAAAGCTGTACTACTGCATTATTTTGCAAAACAAACACATTTATCTTGTAAGATAAAATATTGTAAATAACACCCACCAATCAAGTTGTTGCTAGAATGTGTGATATCACGCCTGTTTTTTAATTGTAGATAAAACACTAATGCTTGCATTGGTGACTTAAGAGTAGAAAAGTTTATTACTGATTCTCTGAATATCTGAAATGTAATCTACACTCAGAAATTATCTGTTTGGTAAACTAGAGTGTCGGTATAAAGTTTAGAGATTATATAGTAGGAATTGTTTAGAGTGTGTTGCCTACTTTGAAAGTTGCAATGCTTCCCATTGTTTTATGTAAAACTGCATTAATGGACAAGCTTTAAGGGAGGAGGTCAGAGGAGTTATCTCCACTTCAGGGCTTAGTTCAGTCTGCCTGAAATTGTGTGACAGTGGATAAGTTGTAAGTTTACAGCAGTGCACTCTAGAGTTGATTGGCACATTCTTTGACAGGAATACAGTCATCGTTGTTAGTTGTTAAACAGTGAAACTGTCTCTTTCAGGAATGTATCATGAAAGCAAAGGTTTTATTTACAAATGTTTCTGAAGCAACAATTGCTGCGGAGGTAAAAGCAAATATTGGTAATCCATATTCTAGCTACAGAAGCAGTGCTTCTTTGCTATTACTGTTCTAGCTTCTCTGCATTGGAACATGATCATTTTCCAGGATGTGCCTAGCTGTTGTTTGATTTTTGTCTTTAATTCTAGTCTGTCTCCTTTAAATAATAAGTTGCATGTCCTAATCCCCCAAGTACCTGAAAGTTCCTTCTTGATGCATCTGTTAACTGTCACAGTATGCAGGGCTTAGACTTTTGTTTTTTTTCAAATAAGGCATGTTTCATTTGTAAGATGTCCATTTTTTAACCTTGGAGTTACATCTGTGATGTCCGTATCTTGGTCATTCTTTAGTAAATGAGGCACTGGGAAATTACTGCCCTATTACCATTAATGCAGAGTATTGACTTTAGTTTTGCTTTGGTATAGCAGTAATAAGGTTCATAGAAATGTAGGGAGCCCTACGGTATTCTTCTGGATATGTAAAGATTTGTACTTTAACTCTGAAATACATGCCTAAGAACCAGTTTAATAGTAATATAGACTTTTTGGAAATTCACATAAAGGCAAGTGTAATGCAAGCCTGAACAAGGCTTACAAAGACAAATTCTATAGGAAGGCCTCCGTCTGTTGTGGGGAACAGCATACCT